>NC_142932.1:3203812-3206312 GCF_046866305.1 Octopus bimaculoides | reverse complement strand
GAACTCAGAATAGGCTCAGTTTTCAATTTTAGTTGTTGTTCAACCCCAGATAAGCCCTTTTGGGCACCAGTTGAAAGCATCCAGTTGTTCGTTACTTTTTTCTTTTGCATCAGAGATGGTATACTTAGAGCCACTTTATTTAGTGTACTATTTTCTGTAAATGGTAGAGTATACGATGTAACTACTATTTTTGGACATCAAACAACAACGTAACAGTCTCTCACATCGAATTGTTTCCACTTTAATTTTTACTTCAGCCATTTCATTTTAATGACATCACTAATTCTGTGAAGAGTATTATGAATATTTTAACAGCCAGTATCCCGCTCCTCTTCTGTAGAAGTTATCCTGTGTAGTTTCAGAAGAGTGGAAGAAATAGTTGATGGCCGTTTATAATGGTTTTAATGCAGACGGGACTGGACTGTTCTACAACAGCCCTTAATGCAGAAGCAGACTCCATTTTACACTCGAATGATCAGTGGAATCTAGTATCTCACTGGACACACACGTACACATGATCAAGTATGAATTTCTGATAAAATGAAAAGAAATGGTTGTTTCATCAATTATATGATACACAATTATAATTATTTAAATATGTCCTTAGGTTCGTTTGAATTTGTGACTTCATATTACGATATTCATGATAGCTTTCTAAACATTTCAAATTATCAAAAAGAACTGTAAAACATCGTTTCTTTACAACATTTCAGAAACACCTCCATTCTCTCCCCTCCGCACAAAACATTTAAACCCAAAAGCTTTTGCGAACTGACGAAGGAACCTCAATATGGTCGTCTGACCTGTTGTTAAATCACCTTAAATCAAACTTTCATGAACTTTAAGCAACATTACACGGTGAACAGCTGTTCATAAGAATCAAAAGCCGGACCAGGCTTATACCATAAACGACTCGATACTAGAAGGTACTTTCAATCCCAATACACTATGTACGCACATGTTAATGCATAATAAGTCAGTATCTTTTGTGAACTTCAAGCGATGTAACAGTAAATAGATGACCGAGTACGGAACCTGGACGAACACATGTATAAACCAGAAACTGCTGCAAAAGCATAAAGACCACGAGAATGACTGTTCAGAGTATAACTCTGGAAATAACCTTAGGTACACTTAGACATGAATTATCTATTCATAGTCTCCGAATCTTTACACCCAACCGAACTGCAACAATTTATGGTGACATATTGAGGGAATCTATGATCTTTGAACATATTTCCTCCACATCAAATAAACACTAAATTTGACTCATATAAAAGCCTTGAATGGTACCTTACAGCAACTTCAGGGGTCAGCTGAAGATCGGTGTGCTCAAATTTGTAGGCACTAACATGAAGCGATAATACAGAAGTAACTACATGTATGACAAAAAGTACACGCACACACACAAACACACATACACACACACTTATGTGTGTGTATGTGTACGTGTGTGTGTGTGTGTGTGTGTGTGACCATTTTATTAGTTATCCAAAATGTAAGTCAGTTCAAGCTTGTAAGGTTAAATAAATCCTTTCTCCAAAATTCCTTCGTCTTTTGCCTGTAATTTTGTTTTATTTAATGAATCTGATTTTAGGACATGCAAGAAAGTTAATCTATTCTATTTTTCATAGTTTGTTGTTTAAAAAACAGTGAAGAATTGTTTGATGTTTCTCTGGAGAACATGATGGAGTAAACTTACAGGTTGCCCTCATTTTACATTGATTTGAAATTTTCCCTGCTCATTCATATTTTCACCACTGCTTCACCAGGTGCCATTTTCACTAGTCATCGCAAAGCTAAGAGTACCATTTGCAAACGTTAGCTTTTTTTTATTTTGTTTATACGCTATTCATAATTATTCCAAATTTATCTTTTGTTTTGACATTATATGTTTTATACCCTAAGGATTAATGTACATTTAACTAGTGAAGTAACTAGGCGAAAACCTTGATATAGCTGTAAAAAAATACTTTTAGTGGTCATTTTAGCATTTTATTAATATCGTATGGGAAAATGTCACAAAAAACTACGTAAATGCAGTCTTCCAAGAAGCTTCAGAGTTGACAACTTCGGACGCGGTTACGGACGATTGTTAATGAGCGGAGAAAAAGGCCTTTTGATGAAGAAATGACAGATTTATAGGAAGAAATGAACGAACAAAGAAGGGAGAGCAAAAATGAACTGAGGTGTGTTGTGAAGATAATAAAAACTGAGGCTCTTAAATGATGTCTTGCTAATACTGACTCTTTTGTTGAGGGTCGTTGTGGTATATGAGTAGAAGTGAAGTGACTTATTAAAGAGACGCTTAAATTAAGTTTAAGTATCTTATTAAGTCATTCTTAATGAGAAGAAAAAAGTATGGCAAACCTCTGCGGATTCATGTTTTAGACGTGCACGGCTTTCAGCCAAAATCGTCATTAATGGATGATCCTCAATCATTACAGAATTAAAGTTGCATCCAACACAAGTCAACATGAGAGAGCTATAAAAACTGAAT
>NC_142932.1:3188812-3201312 GCF_046866305.1 Octopus bimaculoides | reverse complement strand
CCTTCATAGATATATGTGTTTGTTTATACATAATTATCCATCAAGACATTACTGTAAACGCACTCAATACATATAATCGAGTATATAAGATTTACTTTTAGGACGGACAAGTTAAACATTTCAACGGTGGTCTACTTCGTCAGGCTGTCTATATTTTTGTGTGTATGCAGAGAAAGAGAGGGTTAGAGAGACTGACAATCTGCTAGTCTATCTACTCTCTCTCTCTCTCTCTCTCTCTCTCTCTCTTTCTTTCTCTCTCTCTCTCTCTCTCCTCTCTCTCTCTTTCTTTCTCTCTCTCTCTCTCTCTCTCTCTCTCTCTCTCTCTCTCTCTCTCTCTTCCCTTATATGCATATGTACGTCGGCCTAACTGTTGCCTGTTCCGTCTATCTATTAATCAATATATCGTCATTCATATTCATAACACCTTGTTAGGTGTGTGTGTGTGTGTGTGTGTGTGTGTGTGTGTGTGTGTGTGTGTGTGTGTGTGTGTGTGTGTGTGTGTGTGTGTGCGTGTGTGTATGTGTGTATTTGTGTATGTCGATTTTTTTAATGTTCACCGATCTTTCAACTGATGAGTTTAGCTCTGAGCATGTTACTCAATCGTGGCTCTATTCATATGAAGTAAGCAACCACAAGAGGACTCTTCAGTCACCTGCCACTGTACATCTCCGGTGTGCTGGCAAACACAGAATGGGTCTAGCGTAATTTTTGCGAATATTATTTATGCGCTACCGGTGAACAAGAACCGGTGTGTTCAGAAGCTATTCTTTTTCTAATTTTGTTGTTTGTTGTTTGGGCCCGAGTTAGTCCTCAGACTTATAATCAAAGGTGTTCCAACCATGACCATTCCATCTGTTTTTTTTCAGATATAATGTATTCAGGACTGCATTATTTAATGTACTTTTTCTTAAGATTGAAGAGTATGATATTATGTGGGTATAGAAGCTATTCCTAGCGCTTCGAGCAACTAAAGACTTTCTCGTTGGCTCGAATTATCATCGAATCTGTACAGAAAAAGTTCTTAAAAATGCCGTCAACGTGTTGAACAAGTGAGAAAGTCGAAGGAAGTTACCTTACAATAGCAACAACATTCCTGATAATTGAATCTAAAAAGTAGATTCAGCTATACAATAGCTTGCAACGCCATCACTGCATAGCTGGAAATCATGAGCATATAGAATAAAGAATCGGAACTAAATCAACCAAGGAATGGAAGCTACGTCGCAGATTCAGCTACACATAGAATTGCAATGCCATATTACCGCTATACAGTTAAATACGAAGTTGCTGATGCATAGGATGTATCAAGTGGACTGGGTCAAACAAGCGATCGAACTTGCAACTCAGATTCCGCTATACAGCTAGAGACAAAAGCTCTTACTGTGTAGAAAAATATAAGTGAACTAGATCAACCAGTAAATCGAACTTGCATCGCTGATTCGGCTTGCTGCCACCACTAATTTGCGTTACTCGCACAAATATGTGGGACATTCTGATTGAGAGAACGTTTAATGTCTCCCCCCCCCCCCCATGATTTCGAAGCAACTAGCTTCTTTTAACGTGACACAAACTCTCACGTGTTCAGTTAGCTTTCTCGACAACTCAAACAAAACCTCAATAAACGGCTGCTGTCCTAGATAGAGAAAAGAAACAGACCAGCTGTTCGATTTAGTCTATTTCGTGTATCATGGCTGCGTTCGATTTGAGTTGAATGGAGGCTACATAATATCAACAACAACAATAATAATACAAATAAGAACGGCAGCCATAGTAGCAGTAGTAGCAGCACTGAACATTCCAAAAAGCAACAACAACGAAAATCATTTATTTCTTCTTTCGTTCGATGAAACTGTCCGCAGAAACCTCCGTAACGCAGGAGCTAAGTGAGAGAAAGTGGGAGAGAGAGGGAAGAAGAGAAGAAAGAGAATAAATATGGGATGAAACGAGGAAGGGAGAGAGTAGGGAAAAAGAAAGTGATGGAGATAGAGGAGTAAGAGGAGAAAAAGAAGTAGAAAGAAAGAGAGAGCAAGAGAGAGAGAGAGGGAGAGAGCAAGAGAGAGCAAGAGAGAGCAAGAGAGAGAGAGGGAGAGAGCAAGAGAGAGCAAGAGAGAGAGAGCAAGAGAGAGAGAGCAAGAGAGAGAGAGGGAGAGAACAAGAGAGAGCAAGAGAGAGAGAGAGAGCAAGAGAGAGAGAGAGCAAGAGAGAGAGAGCAAGAGAGAGAGAGAGCAAGAGAGAGAGAGAGAGCAAGAGAGTCACGGCGGGATGAATGCGAAAGGGAAAAGAGAAAGAGAAAGAGAAAGTAAAAATTAAAGTTATTGAAAGAGCGAAGGAGAAAGAAACAGATGTACAGCTGAGGAGAGGGAGTAGGACTAAAAGTAAAGAGAGTGGGGACGGATGTGAGAAAGTGCAGAATATGAGCAGGAGAAGAGGAATAAAAAGAGACGATTAGATAAAGCGAAGAGAATGAGAGAGAGAGCCAAGTAGAGAGCTTGGGTTGGAGAAAAAGAGTGGGGAAAGAGAGTGAGAGAGAGAGAGAGAGAGAGAGAGAGAGAGAGAGAGAGAGAGAGAGAGAGAAATGAGAAAAAAACAAAAAGACAACGTGAGATAAAGAAAGAGGGAGATGAATAAATGGGGTGAGAGGGAGAGGAGAACTGGAAATGATGAAAGAAAGCGAGAATAAGTTTGAGTGGTGGAGATGAAGACAGAAGAGAAAAGGAACGCTGAGAATTATTGACCACTGGTGGGTCTGGGAAATAATATTGACAATGGTGTGTTGGGCCTGACGATCGATCAGCAGTGGGTCTAAAGTAAAAATCGATCAGAGATGATTTTCATTTGCTCCTAATCGATTGCTTTTAATCAGTGAGAAAACAAGGGGAGAGAAAACTGCATATTCACAGCCGATAGGCTAGATGCGTGTATGTGTTTGTGTGTGTATATATATATATATATATATATATATATATATATATATATATATATATATATGTATATGAATGTGTATATACATATATATATATATATATATATATATATATATATATATATATATATATATATATATATACACATTCATATATATATATATATATATATATATATATATATATATATATACATACATACATACATACATACATACATACACATATACGTGTATGTATGTATGTATGTATGTTCAGATAGATAGGATCGAGCCAGTTTATTAATTCTAATGATTTCGTAAGTTCGTGAATTATGGAGATAGATTTGTACGTTGGCAGAATTGTTAATACGAAGGAAAAATGTCTAGTGGTATTTGTACGTTCTCTTTATACTCAGAGTTCAAATCACTTTGGAGTCGATAATATGTAATACAAATCAAGTACTGGGGTTGATAGTATCGACTAACCAGCCAAACTACTCACATACATACACAATTTTTGGCTTTGTGCCTAAACCAAAAACAATTATTACCACCTTTGTTCAAATCCTGTTGAGATTAGCTTTACGTTTCATCCCTGTGGGGTCGATAGTGTAAAACACCAATCAAAAACTTGAGTCGATTTGATCAACTTAAATTTGCCGACCAGTTTCAGGCTTTCTACCCACGTTACAAGCAATTAAGAATGATGGATTGGCAGAATTGATAACACATTAGAACAAATACCTTGCGGTATTTGTTCCGGCTCTTTATGTTCTAAGTTCAAATCCTACTGAGGGTCAACTTTGCTTTCCATCTTGTGCCAAAGTTTGAAATCATTAAAATGGTGAACTGGAGAATCGTTATTGTGTTGGGCAAAATACTTAGCGGTATTTCTTCTGAGTCCAAATTCCACCGAGGTCGGTTTTGCCTTTCATTCTTTGAGGGTCGATAAAAATAAGTACTAACCAAGTATTGGGGGTCAATGTAATCGATTTCCTTCTCCTCTTAAAATCTGCTTCCTCTGCACCAAATTTTGAAGCCATTATTACAGGTTTGAGAAATGCAACAGTTGTTACCTTTCTTCAAACAAGAATTAAGCACATGTGCAGGCACAAAAATGTTCATGACGAACAACCACAGAATGGTGGTACTCCAACATTATTTATAGAACCTATCATTGCTATTCTCAGGAATATGTCTATCTTTATACTTGTAAGTGATCTGTAAATGCTTTTACAGAAGTGGCTGTGCATCACCCCAATCGAACCAATTACGAATAAGATGTTGGAAGCATTCCTTAACTGCCGTAATGCGTTCAAGTCAACAGCCGAGTCGGTGTAATTCCCTAGCTTTTCAGTTCATTTCTCCGGGACATTTGTATACAATTGGTATTATTATTCTCTTATTATTTTTCTTGTCTCATTGGACTGATGCTGCGCTAAGGAAACACACTGGAGAGTTTTAATCAGTCAAATGGCCTCCAGTATTTAAGTCTGGTATTTATTCTATATGTCTATTTCTGCTGAACCTTTAAGTTACGTTTATGTGTGTGGGGGGTCTGTGTGTGTGTGTGTGTGTATGTGTGTGTGTGTGTGTGCGTGCGTGCGAGAGAGAGAGAGAGAGTTAGAGGTTGGGAAACCAATCAACTAAGGGATAGTACTTATCCAATATATATATACTGCTGGAAGTGAACCTAATTATTCATACCCAACTTCTGGTTATTGCGTGGAAATTTCGTAATTGGGTGTCATATATGGGTGGGGGTAAAAAGTGGTTTACCCTTAATTTATACTGCAAATAAGAAAATGGAGAGGATACAAAACGACATACATCATCCGGTAGACATTCCAGTGTGTTATTTTTCCAAAGCATTAGAAAGTATTAGAAGGAAACATACACGTGTAGTAACTATGTGTTGCACACAAATGTATTACAGAAAAAAGCCAAATTTTTGTTCCTTACGGCCGCTTCTGCCAAGAGGGAACGAAATCCTCCTTGCCATCTCCATCTCTTCAGTGTTTTGTAGGGATGGGCAGATAAAGTTTGGATGATGAGTGTGCCTCTAGGCTTCTTCAGATGGTCTAAATGGTTAGGAGTGGTTAGACCCTCTGAGGAAGCCTAGAGGCACACTCATCATCCAAACTTTATCTCCCCATTCCTACAGAACACTGAAGAGATGGAGATGGAATGGAGGATATCGTTGCCTCTTGGAAGAAACGGCCGTAAGGAACTGATCTTTTGCTCTTTTCTGTAATATTAACACGTGTGTGTAACACATAGTTACTACATTAAGATGTTTTCTTCTAATACTTTCTAATGCTTTGGAAAAATAGACGCACCGGAATGTCTACCAGATGATGTCTGTCGTTTTGTATCCTCTTCATTTTCTTATTTGCCATATATATATCAGGTCATCCCATAAGTTCTGTCCGAATTTTGAATAAAGAAAACAAGTGATCAAATGTTATATTTAATTGAAATTTAATCATCAATGTACTTTCCCTGATTATCTATGACTTCCTTCCATCTATTTACAAGCTTTTAAATCTCATCAATGTAAAACTCTTTTGGTTTCAAAGCGAAGACCTCCTCCTGGCTTGCGAAAGTTATGTCCCCCAAATGATTCTGTAAACTACGAAACAAATGGTAGTCTGAAGGAACAAGGTCGGGAGAATAAGGTGGATGAGGAATTTTTCCCAACCGAGCTCTCTAATCTTCTGTGATGTTATCTTTGCAGTGTGGGGTCGCGCATTGTCCTGATGAAACATCACTCCTTTTCGATTCACTAAAGCGGGTCTTTTTTTCTTCAAAGCTTAGTTTAAACGCTCTAATTCCTGACAGTAGACTTGAGCATTGATTGTTGCATTAGGTGGTAACAATTCAAAGTGAATTACTCCTTTGCAATCCCACCAGATAGAAAGAAAAACCTTTTTCCCATGAAGTTCCCTTCTCGGTTGTGGTTGAGCTTTTTCCCTTTCACCAAGCCACTGTTTACGATGTTTAACATTTCGATAGAAGATCCATTTTTCATCTATAGTCACAAGTCTATCCAAAAAGGGTGAAATGAGTTTGCAAGAATGGAGAGAAGAGCAGATGTCAACTCGGGATTTGCGGTTGTTTTCGGAACCATGAGGCACCCATTTTCCAAGTTTAGAAACTTTCCAAGTTGTTGAAGATGATGATGAACAGTTGTATGGTTCGAACTAAGCTTTATTTCCAATTCTTCAACTGATAATGCAGGAGTTTCTTCAAGTAATGCCTCAAGGAGCTTATCATCAAACTCAACTGGACGTCCTGTTCGATCTTCATCTTCAAGGCTATAATCTCCACTTCTGAATTTTGCAAACCATCTTCTGCAAGTTCTTTCATTCAAGCATTCTTTCCCATGAACTGAGTGTATGTTTCGAGTCGCTTCGACTGCAGAGTTTCCTTTTTTTTTTTGAGCTCATTAAGTATTATGTACCTCAAATGCTCTTTGGATACTTCCATGTTAGAAAGGGTTTTAATCAAAGAAATTTTAATTCTATTATTCTGTAAAAAAAATATTTAATTAGTTTAAATGTACACAAATGCATAAAAATAATTTTTGATTCGATTAGACATTCTAAAATACTTTTAAATTTCATTCAATTTTAAGAAAGGTAAAATTGGACAGAACTTATGGGATGACCTGATATATATATATATATATATATATATATATATATATATATATATATATATATATAGAGAGAGAGAGAGAGAGAGAGAGGAGTGAGTGAGAGAGAGAGAGAGGAGTGAGTGAGAGAGAGGTGGTATGGAAGTGGTTCATCTTCTTGGATGCTGTTCGTAAATAGTTCATATTTCACTGTTATAGAGCAGTGTGGTGAGAACTACACCTCGGTACATATTTATCTCTGTCTAGAGTGATGCCTTTCCAGTTCCACGCATTCTGTTGAGGTCTACCGGATGCGACACTGGCCTTGAGAAGTCTTACATTCACTTCGTTATCAGTGACAACTGTTTGAGAGAGTACGCCTCCTAAGTAGATACAATTCTCCACAGCATTCAGTTGTTGCCCCTCAATGATGTTAGGTTCAATGCATTTTTTTGCATGAAACTGGTTTTCTTCGTATTGAACGTCAGACCGAAATTGTCATAGGCATTCGAGAACTTGTCGACAATGTACTGCATGTTGGCCTCAGAGGCAGTATTGTGGGGTATACTCATCGACTAACAGGAAATTTATTATTGTGTTCTGTGAAAACTTTTTATAAGTTTGACGATTGAGCCATCAGTACGCCAGTGTAGATATGTGTCTTTATAGGTGTCTATTAACATGCCTGAAAACATGAAGTTGAACAGATTGGAAGCAAAGAGATAACCCTATTTCATACTGATGAAAACAGATACAGGTATTGGTGATTCTCTGTTGTCTTGACCTCTGGCTACCATACCATCGTGTAGACCTCGTACGTTGGAAATGAATTTGAAGAGAAGCCATCTATACTTTGTCATGTTTCTCTAAAAGCCTTATCTAATTTCGAAAGCCTTGGCCAAAATCGATCTAGGTGGATTAGAATTCAGCATGCTGTTATTATTATTTCTCTTGAAGCAGTCTAGCAGCAAACACCACGTCAATGGTCCAATGTCTCTCGCGGAAGCCACATTGTTAAAGGTACTTGGTCAATGAAGTAACTGAGGAGTCATTATTTTGCGCTGGGAAGAAGGGGAATTCCGCAATTTCACAGGTCTTACATTTTCCTTTGCACTTGTAAAGAAGAAAGATGGATGCATCCGTGAAGTCCTGAAAAACAGCAACATGCTGCCGAATAAACTCGTGTAGTTTCTTGCAGCTAATCAATCTTTTTTGTAGATCTCAGCAGGGAGGTGAAGTCACACCAAGGTGTTATGCTGCTGACTTGCAGACGTGTTTCCTTTTTGGAAATCGTCCCAAGTTGGTATGGCAACCACCGTCTCAGCAATCAGGAGTTTCTAGCATGTTTTGTCGGTGCGCTTTTATGGGAATGTTTGCTTCAAATTTAATTCAACTCACGAGTAGGTATAATTTATAAATTATAGAACAATGGGGTTTGGTTTGCTGAATCCTTTTTATATGTTATTTCTGTATTTTTATATGTATATATATATATATATATATATATATATATATATAGTTTTCCCTCTGCCCGCTGACCCCACACCCAGCTACGAACAGACTGTACCCTCCGCTCTCCATGATCTCGTCTCCCCCCACCGCCTCCAACCTCATTGTCCGTACCCCCACAGTTTACTTACTCTCCATAATCCACAAACCTAACGACCCTGGCCGCCCCATCGTCTCCGCTTGCAACTGCCCCACCGAACTCATCTCCAGATATCTTGACACACTCACACTCAAACAAACAATGCGCATGCACGGAATTAAAACTATAATACGGCGATAATTTACCCATCGCACCCTCCGTGTGTGTGTGTGTGTGTGTGTGTGTGTGTGTGTGTGTGTGTGTGTGTGTGTGTGTGTGTACATCTGATTGCAAAGTAACTATATATTTATAGAATATAATTTATGCCAGCTGCAAGGTAGCGATTTGGAAGAGTCGTCTTTTGGCATTCGCTCTGGCTTTTTTCGTTCTGACTTCAAATCACTCCTCGGTAAATCACTCTTCAAATCACTCTTTGTTGTCCATTCTTTTGGTATCAATAAATAAAACATCAGTCCAGTACTAAAATCGATTTCTCTCTCTCCCTCTCTCCTTCTCCCCCTCTCTCTACTTCTCTCCCCTCTCTCCCCTTTCTCTTTCTCTTTTCCTTTCTCTCTCTCTCTCACACACACACTCTTGGTCTCATTTCTCTCCGAAAGAAATAGACAGTTGTGAAAGCCGAAGAACGACGGTCCCTGTCTGGTCTAAATACCTAAAAAAACATACCCTATGTCACGACAGTGCACCTGCAATCCCATCTGATGTCGAGTGCTTTTGGAAAAAATTCACTTTGTTGCAAGCCTTCGAGAATGACCGGTTATTTTGTGGTATTTGTTCTGGCTCTTTGTATTCTGAGTTCAAATCACGCCATGACCTAATTGAGTGACTTGACTATCTTGTGTGATAGAATTAATCCGGCACCAGATTTAACGCAACCATTTGATGACTTGGGTACCTTTAGCGAAGTGCTCTCTGTTGCAAGCATTCAGGCTAGCTCTTGATTCCCTGTAAAAGATCATGGAAGCAGCTTACCCTCATTAAAGATAAAATAA
This sequence comes from Octopus bimaculoides, assembly GCF_046866305.1. Classification (NCBI taxonomy): domain Eukaryota; kingdom Metazoa; phylum Mollusca; class Cephalopoda; order Octopoda; family Octopodidae; genus Octopus; species Octopus bimaculoides. Next base: position 3,192,172 of record NC_142932.1, on the reverse strand, counting down.
GAGAAGCAAGGGTGTTGGTGTGTAAGTGAATTAAAAATGTGCTGTGTAGAATGTGTGTTGTACATAAGAGGAATACATTTTTGGATTGTGTATAAAGTTGAAACTACTCATGCAGCATTTATATTTATGTCCATATTTTTCTGTATCATAAATCATTGCACCAATTTATTGATGCAGTTTTTATTCTCATAACCAACATTTTTTTTTTATTTGTATTTCGAGGACCTTATACCTTAATAGCATTTCGACTTTCTTTAACACGGAAGTAATCGTCTAGCAGTGATCGTATACTATCTGTCCTTTATTACGATATTTGGATGGCTTGCTTTGATTTCATTTTCAGTCTGAACTGTTGCGAACGAAGACATAAGTTTTAGATCTGACGGTACACTATTTATACCATTAAAAAGTTAATTATTTCCCATCGTAGCATCTTGTGATCTCATTTAAACCTCACAGAATTAGGACAGTCTTTTTTCTACATTCTGCTGTAATATTAAAAAAAAGATAACAAGAGTTTTTTCACAGATGTTAAGTAACACACACACACACACACACACACACACACACACACACACACACACACACACACACACACACACACACACACACACACACATATATATATATATATATATATATATATATATATATATTAATGCATGCGCTTCACTCTACATGTATTACATGCGCTAATAATAGTTCCAAATACGTTACTCGGCGCCTAAGGAACGTACTTGTCGTGTAGGTGAAACTATTAGTCGCGCGTGTAATACTTATGGAGTGAAGCGCATACATTAATATTGGACTCCAATTAGTACTCTTCTTGTTGATCTTTTTACACAGATCAATTTACTATATATGTGTGTGTGTGTGTGTGTGTGTGTGTGTGTATTTATATATATGCCTACATACATATATGTGTGTGCGTGTGTAGATGTATAGATGGAGAGAGAGATTCCTTCGTTGGTTGATTGCTAAGTATGTATTTGATGAGCGTTCGAGTCAGACGAGAGTTTAGAGATATTCCGAGGACGAAAGTGCTAGTTGATTACAGATAACACAATTCAGAGTTTCGTCTTGAAAATTACGTACTTCATATGTTGAAATTAAAGAAGTTGGGCGCTGAAGTCTGTGGACTTAATATCAACAATGGATGCAACAATGGATGCAAAAAACATGCAGAAGAATCTCTAACAGTTAGACAGGGAACTTCAGATATATTAGATGTACTTGAACGGTTAGTAGTTGCGTAACCCATGAAGTACTTAGAAGGCTCATATGACTTTAGTTGATAGTTTCTGTTTGGCAGATAACAAAATTCGTGTAACGAAAGACGGCTCTTTGGAGTTTAGTAAGTATTTCCTGATACGTAAGTGGTATAATTAATGTTGGGCTGACCGTAACGAAATTATAGTTACTAGAGTAATGACGGGCTAATAGAAGTTGAGAGAGCTATTTTCTTTGTAAGCAATTATATGTTTCTCTCTCGTGCAAAGGATGTACAATATAAAATAAAAGCAATATGACGCCACAAAGAGATGAGAACTTTCTGATAGTGAGACATGAGCATTAGATATAGAAGCTATATCGAGGCTGGAATAGAATTTTCTGAATATCATCCGTTAGATGTGTAAGGTTGTGGTGCAAAAGCAAGAGCAAACGTTAACCGAAAAGAAAACTGAGTGTTGAAGACATTGATCAGTCAATGGATACAGTAGAGATGACTGTGATGGTTTAGACATGCGATGTTAATAGACAAGGATTAAGGAGGGGTAAATAAGAGTCATAAGCTGAATATTCTTAGAAGAGGAATACAGAAAAAGGGTTTAGGAAGGAGTAGTGAGATCAGATCACAGGATGCTAGGTTCCTACTGATGAAATAGTGGAAGTGCAAAACGGGCAGTGATATGTGTGTCAGATCAGTTTCACCCAAGTCAACATGAACAGACATTAAATCAGACGATGACGATGATGATGATGATGATGATGATGATGATGATGATGAAGGGGGAAGCTGAGGTTGAAAAGCATGTCGAATATTTGTATAAATGGGAAGCCGTTCTTTTATTTTTTTTTTTTTTCAATGAGATCGTGTTGAAAAGATGGCGAAAACTCATTTTCGTCAATTTTCAATAACTTCTCGTTTATATAGTATTTTCTTCTTTTAATAGCTCTCACCATTGATAGCTGAATAAATAGGTAGAGTTGAATGAAGGAGAGGGATAACATATAGGCCGACAGGCAGACATTAAATGATAGATAGACAGATAGGCAAATAGACACACAGACAGATATACTGACAAAAAAATTTATTCATTTAGTCTTTTATTTTATTTAGTGGATTTGATCATTAAACTATGCCACTACTGAAGGATTGCCTTCAAAATTATTCTTTAATCAATAATCTCGATCTCAATACCTCGTCTGTTACTCATTTTATCGATCTTTGTTGATCGAATCGCTCACCACCCGATTACGTCTGCTACATGTCTTTAGAGAGTTACCTTCCTTTTATTGACTTACCGAAGTTGACGAGGTTGTACTAAATGTTGTGCACGATATATTCTTTATACAAATTCATGCTATGAACTCCTTTGAGTGAGTTCCTCTTACTTCCGTTTCGTTTTTATTATGCAAATTACCTTTGACCAAGAATTATCTGAACTGTATATATGCTAATTGTCTACATCTTATTCGGAGTCAAAAAAACTCTTTGCTATGCCCATTGATTCATTATAAACTAGTGCGGTTTTCTTAAAATTATCCCCTATCCACCATCTATCATTCAAAGTCGCTAACAATGGCCGTTAGATTTTTGTTTACCATCTCCGTCCGAGAAGAAAATTTAAATATACAAATTAAGATTTGATCATGTAGTCATGCTGATTCCGCTTGAAAATTACGTTTAAGATACACGTAACTGTGCAATACTCAGCCACTTGCGAGTTAGACAGCTCAGTTGATTGAACAAGCGACAGGTTATCGTCGAGCTGATGGAGGACCAATCATTGTTTCATTATTGAAACACTTCTGGCATTTAATCTGAATATTCTTTTCTTCTCCAGGCACAAGGCCCGAAATTTGGAGGGAAGGAGCCAGTCGATTAGATCGAGCCCAGTACGCAACTGGTACTTAATTTATCGACCCCGAAAGGATGAAAGGCAAAATCGACCTCTGCGGAATTTTAATTCAGAACGTTAAGACGGACGAAATACCGCTAAGCATTTCGTCCGGCGTGCAAACGTTTCTGTCAGCTCACCGCCTTTAATTTATTCTGAATATTGTTCTCAATATGGAAATTGCTTGGCCCCATATCAGCCATCATCGAGCAGATCTATAATCAAAAGCGTTCCAATG
>NC_142932.1:3178812-3181312 GCF_046866305.1 Octopus bimaculoides | reverse complement strand
AAATATATTGTAAGAACGAGAAAAAGATATCAACGATGATTTATTGATGCATTTGGGAAAGTCTATGTCTGAATTATCGTTTTTGTTGGCACTCCGTCGCTTACGACGTCGAGGGTTCCAGTTGATCTGATCAATGGAACAGCCTGCTCGTGAAATTAACGTGCAAGTGGCTGAGCACTCCACAGACACGTGTACCCTGAACGTAGTTCTCGGGGATATTCAGTGTGGCATAGTGTGACAAGGCTAGCCCTTTGAATTACAAGCACAACAGGAAGTAAAAGAGTGAGAGAAAGTGGTGGTGGAAGAGTACAGCAGGGTTCGCCAACATCCCCTGCCGGAGTCTCGTGGAGCTTTAGGTGTTTTCGCTCAATAAACACTCACAACGCCCAGTCTGGGAACCGAAACCGCGAGTCCCCCGCCCTAACCACTGGGCCATTGCACCTCTACCTCTGTATTATCAGACAATTGCAAACAAGTGTTTTAAAAAAATATCCGGTTCAAATTCTTCATGGTTCAAAACGTTGCTTAGTTTTTACTCAACCTGATAGTCATAGACGGCGATATAGCTTACATCGGGCTACGTTTAAGTACTACAGAACGAATCATATTATTTTTGCTAACAACTTCATCTTTCACCACTGATAACAATAACTTAGCTTTGCTTTCCATTGCGCCTCAGGTCACATTATGTGTTTTAAATATTACATACATTAGGGGAAGTATGATTTTACCATCATGAGTAATATCAGGAAATATGGGATACAGACAAGCATTATAATTCAACTTTTATCAAATTTCTTGGGTTTATACAAAATGAATACTAATATTCAAATGAAAAATATTTATTGTCATAAAATAAAATTTAATCAGCATATTTCTCATTTGTATCATTCCTATAGCTAATCTGTCAACTTCTCTTCCTCCATCTCTTTGATTCTTTCCCCCCTCACTGCTTTCCACTCATTGCCTTCCACCAGGTCTAGCATGTGCACTCATCCTGCACCGGCTCCTCTTAGATTAACTCTCTCTCCCCTCTCTCTATCTCTCCCTTTCTCTCCCTCCACCTCTTTCTCTCTCTCTCTCTCTCTCTCTCTCTCTCTCTCTCTCTCTCTATATATATATATATATATATATATATATATATATATATATATATATATATATATTTATATATAATGTGAAGCGTGACTGGAGAAATCAACCAATAGACCAACATATATATCAGCCATTATTATATCGAGATAAAAATATATTGTATGGATGTTTATGAATTGTATAATCTTATAATTTTCAATCTCTTTTGCTTATAAAATAATTGCTATTTCTAGAATGAGATAGATTAGATTCACTTAAGTACCACAAAATGAAACAACATATTATATTTAATAATGACTTCATCTTTCACCACTGCAGACAATGATTCAGCTTTACTTTGCATTGTGCCCCCAAGTCAGTTAAGCATTGTGATTTGAATATTATGTATTTAAATATTAATAAAAGTTATATTTGTAATCTGTTTATTTAAAATACCATCAGTTTAATATTTAATTTTATTTATGCCCAGTATAAATCATAATATTCGTAGCATAATGATGGTCTATTGTACAATATTTAACTGTTTCATTTCGAGTTCCACTTTCTCTCAATAATTTTCCCCTACCCCTTATTGATTTTTATACAAATATGCTAATTAACTAACTTTGTATTATTTTCGTCTGTTTCTACAACTTATACAGATTGTTTTTTCACTAGTATCAGTCTAGAATCAGTTAATTTTTTATTACTCTTTGATTACTTTTCCTTAACTCGTATAAATATCATTTATTTATGGGCCATGATAATTCACTTTCTCACATTTTCCTACATTTTAAAAGATAAGCTAAATGCTGTTTGTCCCAATGGATAACTTCACACTTTTTTCAACACATACGTTATAGCACCGCTGATACTGCAATAACTACTAACTTTATAAGGTATTAATTTTGTCAGTGGTCTTATCCATGTTTGTTTTTCATTTTGGTTTTACTTTGAATAAATTGTAGTTAACTTCTGCGGAGCTAAACCGACAACTACTTGAGCTAACACTTTAACTATAAGTTTGAGAAAATTTTGCTTTTAACTTCTCCGGAGTACCCAGGATTTTACATCTGCAAGAAAAAGCTGTACCAGCACTTGGATGGAACTCATTGTGATTTCATCAGACTGGAGCAACGTAAATTAAAGTGCCTTGCCCAATGCATTATCCTGTTTAGGAATCGAATCCATGAATTATGATCGTGAGCTCAGCACCCGAACCACAGGGCTGCACGCCTCCAAATGGCAATTAAAGTAACAGGATATGAATGTTTTAAATGAGTGTTTTAGATCTTCTACGTGATCGTTGTTTTAGTTTCAACTTAAATTTTAGATCAAGTTTCTGGCCAAGCAAATGCAATACAAAAATAGAAGAATGTTATGTAAGAAATGTGAGCAGCATTTCAGGTTATCTGGCAGATAACCT
>NC_142932.1:3161312-3166312 GCF_046866305.1 Octopus bimaculoides | reverse complement strand
CCAGACCCCGAACGATTATGCAATCCACTCTTAAACTTGCCATAATGACCGAAAGAGTTCAGAGAGAAAAAAAGATGGAGGTGCAACTTACCCACTCCTGTAGCAGGAGGCCAGGTAGTTCAACTTCCATATTCTGATGGGGTTCCTTTGGGAAACCCTGTAAAAGCTTACTCATTGCTTTTACATGAGGGATTACCACGTCCTAAGGGAAGCTCTAATGTTTTCATATGTTCCCAGCAGCATCCGCATCATCATCGGTATTTTTGGTACTTGAACGGTGCAGGTGTCGATCATCTCACCTTCTCTCCCGATATCCTTTTCGTGCTATGAGATTCATTAATTCTTGGTTGGCCCTCCTCACTAGCACGAAGTTTTCCTTTTGTGGGGCTGGTTGTTGCTGTTGCGTGTTTTCTTTTGATAGATTGTTGCATTGCAGCTATGGTAATGTTGGTGGTGTTGGTTGTGATAGCAATGAATATGTTGATGATTGCGGTGTTGGAAAGATTTGTGTTGCTGTAGGTGTGTCTGTGGTTGTTGTGGGGATGTTTTCTATGTTTGCTTGTGTAGCTCTTTTGATTTGGGGGGATTTCCCCCTCATTTTCACCTCGTGATGCAGAGGTACCAGTATCTATCGAATCTTGGCGAGAGTCTATGAGTGCATTTGAGTTTAGAGGAGATGGAGAGAGGGAGGAAGAGCTTCGCTAGGAGAGCCCCTGGGTGTAGTGTGAATCCGTTGTTATTAATCTGTCTGCTGTTGAGGGTTGTAGTGATGCATCTGCTGCTTGTATCGTTGGAGTTGTTGTTGCTGGCGTTGTGTCGCAGCAGTTTCTGGTTCTGCCGTTCCTGTTGTTGACATTGCCGTTGATGCCGGGGTTGGTGCCGATTTTGTCGCTGTTCGTTAATGGCTTAGTAGTTGTGGTTTTCGTTGGCTTGGTGTTGGCAGTAAGAGGGTCCTAAGATTTTTTGTCTTCTGTTGAGAACAGAAAGCTCTCCCGCAGTCTCCCGCAGAGGAGGCACCTACGTCTTCCACTCTTGGCCGTAACATGATCCCAGGCCAATTTTCACGACAGGTTCGCTTCACCCCCCCCCCCACACACAGGTCGTTACTCCCTTCCAGGTCGATGCGCGCTAAAATCCATTGTATATTCACCTCGGGTGGAATTCCTGAGGTTATCACTCTCACCGTCCTCTTTCCAAAACATGATGGATGGTGAACATATTTTTCACTCCGACAGGGATCCATTCTTGAAGAGGACTGAAATGCCCTCAAATTGCTTCGGTCTCGAGATATACTGTATGTTGGAAATATTTCTTCGTGCGTTCTTTCTTCATTTGTCTGACTGTTTTTTTGTGTTTCTTATTTCTTTATTGCCCACAAGGGGCTAAACATAGAGGGGACAAACAAGAACAAGGACAGACAAAGGGATTAAGTCGATTACATTGACTCCAGTGCATAACTGGTACCTAATTTATCGAACCCGAAAGGATAAAAGGCAAAGTCGACCTCGGCGGAATTTGAACTCAGAACGTAACGGCAGTCGAAATACCGCTAAGCAGTTCGCCCGGCGTCCTAACGTTTCTGCCAGCTCACCGCCTTTTTTGTGCTTCTGCCAGCACCTCGGTGGTGGGGGTAACTATGTCAGGCCGTGATTTTTTGAGCTTGATCAATTTGGCTGCCTGAGCCAGACATATGGCTTTTTGAAGTATACCCAGTTCAGTGCCTTTGGCATTTGTTGCTGCGAATGTATTGATGCTGTCATCTTTAGTCTCGATGGAAATATTATTACCATTTGTATTGCCGAGGCTCTGTTGTTTTTGTTTTGTTTTTTGTTTTCTTCCATGCATCGTAATTTTTGTTGTTGCAGTGTTAGTAGTGATGGAGTTGGTGGTGGCCGTGTTCATACTCATATTCTTGTCGCTGATGGTTGATGTCTGTTGTGTACTCACTTCCATTGGCGGAAGTCAACTCACTATCAGAGCTACCACTGGCTTCCACCTCGTTGTCGCTGGACAGGACGGACATCGCCATTTTATCTTTGAAATAATTTTTCCCAAAATAGTAAGAAATTTTTTTTTTTTCCGAATTTGACCCCCAAAGGAGAACAAACAAACGAACCAGACGTATGCAATGCTAGTGGCTTCAGCAAACGTTTTGTAACAAAATTAAGACAACTTTTAGAGACAAATAAACAGATAAACTTTCGAGTGATACGATACGCGTCCAGTCAGTACTACTACTACTACTATTACTACTATTACTACTACTACTACTACTACTACTACTACTAATAATAATAATAATAATAATAATAATAATAATAATAATAATAATAATAATTGTTGTTGTCGGTACTCCGTCGCTTACGACGTCGAGGGTTCCAGTTGATCCGATCAACGGAACAGCCTGCTCGTGAAATTAACGTGCAAGTGGCTGAGCACTCCACAGACACGTGTACCCTTAACGTAGTTTCGGGGATATTCAGCGTGACACAGTGTGACAAGGCTGACCCTTTGAATTACAGGCACAACAGAAACAGGAAGTAAGAGTGAGAGAAAGTTGTGGTGAAAAAGTACAGCAGGGTTCGCCGCCATCCCTAACCGGAGCCTCGTGGAGCTTTAGGTGTTTTCGCTCAATAAACACTCACAACGCCCGGTTTGGGAATCGAAACCGCGATCCTATGACCGCGAGTCCGCTGCCCTAACCACTGGGCCATTGCGCCTCCACAATAATAATAATAATAATGATGATGATGATGATGATGATGATGACAATGATTCTATCGTTCTTAATTTAAATTAATAGAAGAAAAATTATTTAGGAAAAATATTTACTTGTCTAGTGACCACGAACGGACAAACGAACAACGAATCTTTCGTCAAATCTTTGTAGTATCGTCGCCGTTTACAATGGTGAATGTATTCACCCTTGTCACCTATTTAGAGAGAGGTAGGCTTAGCCATGGCGAGTTACGTATCTGGTAATGAAGATACCGTAATGCCAGGGGATGAACCATCAACTGAACGACTGATATATTTCATGTTGAAAATTCATGACAATAAAATAACAAAACTGTCAACCTTCTGTTTCAAAGAATAATTTTCTACATCATACTTGTGTTCCTTACCACACTCACACACCTTTCTAAAATTTGAACAAAACTAAATCGTTTTCTGTCCATTATCATATTCTCCTTCAATTTACTCTTGGTTTTATCTTCTTGAGACCCGTCAATCATACCAACACGTTCCACAAAGCCGCGAAAGTAAGCTGATATAAAAAATAATAAATTCATACTACAAAACAGAGGATTAATGTAATAATGAAAGGGACATAAGAATCCTATGGGAATGTTATCTAAATATTAATTGCTTTAAGAATCAACATGTTTATACAACAATTAATATTTTATCATCTCGGAAAACAATAAGCCAAATGGAACTTTTGAATTTGGGATAAAGCAAAACCAGGCGTCTTGTCTAAATTGAATTGTTTGGAAAGTAAATTCAACGCCAATATTCTCTGAGAATCGTTTATTTATTATTATTATTATTATTATTATTATTATTATTATTATTATTATTATTATTATTATTATTATTATTTTGTGTGAGTGATTGTATAGGCGTGAGTGCATGTGCATGTATGCATGTGTGCGTGGGTGTGATGTTTGGTGTTCTTTCTATCTGTGAAGATATTTGTCTCAGTTTTAGACATTTTTTTTCTTTCTATGAAGTGCACAAAAATACTAAGCACATATGAGTTTGCAAAGCTTACCTTCGGTCAAATTTCCCTCAAATTGCAGCCTGTCTTTTTTAAAAAAGTATACATTAGATAAGATATAGCAAACCACATACATTATGCTCGTAGCAAACGAAAAGGCAGGGTGGTTGTGCTGCAACGCTTTTGGTCAGAGGTCTACGTCGTCAAAGCTAAATGAGATCTAAATAACAACAGCAACATATGTGTTTAACAATGTAACTGAACGCAAATAATGCAGTTTCTCTATCTCGAGAGGGTCACTAGGCCAATAATAGACACACGCATTGGTTCAGTTTCACTTCTTTACTGTTATTCATCAATTATTTAGCTATTTAACCAACTAATTAATTGATTATTTGATTAATCATTCGGTTAATAAGTCAATCAGGTGTGTTTGCCAAAGTCCTTTTGTCACCTTTCACAACCTCTTCAATGGCATGGCCTCTCTCTACTTCAGGTAAGGTTCAGGTCTGTCTGCTTTCTAGCTTTATGTTTTATATTTAAGTAGTTGTAAGGATGTGAGTGGGAACATACGTGAAAAGGAGAGGGAGAATGAAATAAAGATTGGGTGTAATATATTGCATTGGCTGTTTGCTGGGCATATTGCGTTTCCTCTGCATGAGCAGCTTGCTTTTGTTCTAAGTTTGGATCAAATTACTAATATTTTTTATGCTAGGTGCAGAGCTAACAGAAAACCTCAAATTATTCTACTAAAGATATTCCTGTATCTATTTGTTAGGGGTAAATGCTTATTGACTACACAAAGGAAGATGCTACCAACTCAAATTTTTACATTAAGGGAAGACCATGTAAACTTACGGTGGCGTTTTTTCTTAGTGGTGTTAGAATCGGACACATAACTAATCCTATCTTTGAAACCACTGTCAGCTAAGGCCAAGTCGTTATACACGGCTCCAGCGTTGAAAATTTCCTTATTCGAAGGTAGGCTGCAGAATCTTCCACCAACCCACTTAATCATGTTTCTCAAAATTATGGCTGGATGGCAAGAAACTGTTTTAATATATGTCAGTCTCTCATTCAGTTTCCGAGAAGTTGTGTAGGTACCAGTGTTTAGGCTTCATTTTACTTCTAGGAAATAAACCATTATCAAGTTTGTTGCTATAGTGACTATGAGTCCAAGAGAATTAAAGGCATAGGTTAGATACTTTCTAAGCCTATCGAGTGTGTGGCCGTTCACCTCTACCGATGATACCAAGGCAGCATCTCAATAGAGACGAAA
>NC_142932.1:3148812-3156312 GCF_046866305.1 Octopus bimaculoides | reverse complement strand
TATTGCATTTAATGTAATGCTCGCATTACTTAAATAAATTGGAGTAGCATGAAACGTGCGTACTGCACTCATCTTTGAAATCCGTGTTGCTTATTTTTGATAGATAGATAGATAGATAGATAGATAGATAGATAGATACATAGATAGATAGATAGATATGTAAAAATAATATTCAGGTAAAACCTTGTCCGGCTAAAAACCTGTTGCAATGTTTTGCAAAGTTTGTCCACAGTTATTGGCAACCTGATGTCATAATACAGTGGAAATGCTCTTGCTACTGGATATACATCAGGAACACCATAGTATCCGTAAAATTTTTATAAAGAGATAACTGATAGAAAATGGAATTAACGACATTCTTTATTTAAAATCGCTACAATCGTTTCGACATTTTTACACCTTTAGTACATTGGTGAGGTGTTGTGTAATCCTTATCATACATCCAAAGTGTAAAAATTCCCCTCCTCTCGTCATTTCACTCAGTGTGTTAATACTGACTTAAAACGATGTGTCATTTTCAACAGGCAAATACTAATCATACACAGACAGTGTGTCGTTAACCAGCTGGAGGAGATGTCCTCCTGGGGTTAAAAACAACACCAACATCGTCCTCTATGAGACCGCTACTTTTAGTTGGCAAATATACTTCACGATTCCGTGCTGCTACTGATTACTTCTCGCTCAGAGATTTCATATTGCTTTTTTTTTTCTCCTTTTTCGAGATCAGCGATAGTTTGTCACTGGGAAAAGTATATTGTATTTTGCGTTTGGAATGAGTTCTCATAGCTAGCTTGTGATTATCACACTTTGATGACGGGTTACTTACCCAGAAACTCGGGTCTCTGTGTGTCACGTGAGGCTAGAGATCGTAACGATGATATCCCTTCGCAAATACTAATCAAACATAGACAGTGCGTCTTTAACCACCTGGAGGAGATGAGACAAAAAACAACAGTAGCATCATCCTTTACGGGACCGCCATATTTAGTTTGCAAATATACTTCACGATTCCGTACTGCTACTGTTTACTTCTCGCTCAGAGATTTAACATTGATTGGCTGTGTGGTAAGTAGCTTGCTTATCAACCACATGGTTATGGGTTCAGTCCCACTGCGTAGTACCTTGGGCAAGTGTCTTCTACTATAGCCTCGGTCCGACCAAAGCCTTGTGAGTGGATTTGGTAGACGGAAGCTGAAAGAAGCCCGTCGTGTATATGTATATATATATATATATATATATATATATATATATATATATATATATATATGTCTGTGTTTGACCCCCAACATCGCTTGACAACCGATGCTGGTGTGTTTATGTCCCCGTAACTTAGGGGCTCGGCATAAAAACCGATAGAATAAGTACTAGGCTTACAAAGAATAAGTCCTCGGATCGATTTGTTCGACTAAAGGCGGTGCTCCAGCATGGCCGCAGTCAAATGACTGAAACAAGTAAAAAAAATACATCTAGTTATATATATGCCCACATATACACTTCTTATATACATATTATTTCTAAATTGTTTAAAGACCTGTTAGCTAACTTTAGTAATGTAGACAAGAGATTCCTGTCCCTCTTAGATAAACATTTCCCAGAAAATTACAAATACAGAAAGATCTTTAAGGTGCTCATTTGAATTATCAGATAGCTACTACCCCAATATGAAGAGCATCATTACCCGTAGACACTACCAAGAGCCCACTCCCAGTTGTAATTGATGAGGCCCTGGAGTTTGCCCACATGACCAGATGTGCATGATAAACTCTGTTGTATATGAGGCAGGACTTACACATGTAAGTTACATAATAGCGCTACATAATAACCGAAGCGAAAAGAATAATTACATCGAGTTATGCAAAGGCGACTTCAAAAGATGCTGTGCTGACCACCTACCTCCTTCCAGAGCCAGCAAGTAAATAAGAAAACATGACTTTGTGGGAAGATGAAAACAACAACCTATCATTTTCAGCCACAAGAATAATAGTGGTAAGTAAAACAGTTACTACCTGATGTGACTGTAAGCTGGGTAACGACGAATGGTTTTATTGAAGTGGACCAGAGCTGGAAGAAAGAGATAATCGGTAAACGGGGATACAACGCCAACGATACCGTGCACGATACCTCGGAGTTACCCACAATGGGACACTTAAGATATTCGCTTTATGCTGTCTTACTCTTTTATTTGTTTCAGTCATTTTGACAGCGGCTATGCTGGAGCACCACTTCTAGTCGAACAAATCCACCCCCAGGACATAGTCGTTGTAAGCCTGATACTTATTCTATCGGTCTTTTTTGCCGAACCGCAAAGTTACGGGTATGTAAACACACCAACATCGGTTGTCAAGCGATGGTAGGGGGACAAACACAGACACACAAACACACATGTACATACATACATATATATATATATATATATATATATATATATATATATATATATATATATATATATATATATATACGACGGACTCCTTTCAGTTTCCGCCTACCAAATCCACTCACAAGACTTTGGTCGTCCCGAGGCCATAGTAGAAGACACTAGCCCAAAGTGCCAGGCAAGGGGACTGAACCCAGAGCCATGTGGTTGGGAAGCAAGCTTCTTACCACACAGCCACTCCTAAAATATTTCATTAACTCCATAGTCGATTGACATATTAAACGTTAATCATAGTAATATCAACTGCTTGTTCTCTGTTTCTGCGAGAATTCGTTCCAATTACTACCATCCTTAGAATCGAATATAATTTAACAAATTAAGAATCTTTCTTGTATGGTATTTAATATACCTTTATTCGTCTTTGTTTTTCAAATATGACATCAGCTACTCTGAACTGTTTCTCTCAGCTCATTTTTGTTTTATTCATGCACATTAACAAGGCCATAATTGTATTTTACTCTATATTGCGTAGACCTTAGTCTTACGTCTCCTTCAGACAGATGCTCAAAGACATCCGTACATCTATCTATTAATCATCTCAACATTTTTTTGTCCACACTGGACTACATTATCGAGTGTGTTCCGTTTTCTGTAAGATTGTTGGATCTCATTTCTAGCAGAATTTGCTATCACGTCTTGGTGACTCGTAACATTCAGTAGACGTGTTTGATTTTGTTACAAGTATTTTAAATAAAATAAGTATGACTTCACCCGAATCACTCAAGATTACCACAATTCTTTAGCCAAATTCAGATACTCTTCAATATTTCCCATTCTTCCGCTGCAATCCGGTTATCATATTATATACTGATGCCTAATTAGCTTGTGTACTTTGCTTCATTTTTACATTTTACGGTCGTATTTTGCTCCTGCTCTTCTCTTGCACGGTCTGTTGGCTTTCAAGAAAAATCTATAGGTTCTTAAAACACGCTTTCAAAATTTTCAACGTTGGCTTCTGCATAAAGAGAAAGTAGTTAAGTAAGAACTAATATATTTGATGTACTGAGTTGAAACTAAGTTTTAATCAATAGAAATTAAGACCGTAATTAAAAGAAAAGTCATTATGATTAATTGCAGTTTTTATATTTCAAAACGAGCAAAAGAAAAACGCCAGAATCTAAATTCATTAAAAATTATGTTGAATTTTTCATCAGCTTCTCTACCATTTGATTGGTTTTGGTGTAAGTGTCACGTCTAGATGCACATAAACACTCACATATCCGTGTGTGTGTGTGTGTGTGTGTGTGTGTGTGTGTGTGTGTGTGTGCGTGTATGTGTGTGTGTGTGTGTAACGAGAGTTAAAAAAAGACATAATATTCGTTTCTACTCTAGGTACAAGGCCCGAAATTTCGGGGGAGGGGGCAATAGATTACATCGACACCAGTACGCAACTGGTACTTGACCTATCGACCCCGAAAGGATGAAAGGCAAAGTCGACCTTGGCGAAATTTGAACTCAGAACGTATAGACAGATGAAATACCGGGAAGCATTTCGCCCGGCGTGCTAACGTTTCTGCCAGCTCGCCGCCATAAAGAAAAAAAGACATGTAATATTATACTTGGACTGATACAGAGAGATACTTATACACATGCGCATACACACATACACATACACACGCACACATACACAACATACATTCACATAAACGTACAGACGCACAAACGTACACTACACACAAATACATATACACACAGTCACAAAAACACGCGCACACACACATAGCTGCTTGAATAAGAAGCTCGCTTTATAACAACGTTGTTTCGAGTTCAATACCACTGCGCTGCACTTTGCAAGTAATTTCTAATATAGCCCCGAGCAGCTCAATGCCTTATGAGTGAACTTGTGGACGGAAACTGTGTGGAAGCCCGTCGTACACGTGTGTGTGAATGCATGTATGTATGTATGCATGTATGCATCTCATTATTCAGTTTTATTTCAAGATTTCTTACCAATAGAGAAAGAACCGGTTTCTAACCTAGATCCAAGGTTCCTTCATAGGAATTTCAACATCAACAACAGGGTATTTTTGTATGTGTGTATGTATGTATGTATGTATGTATGTATGTATGTATGTATGTATGCATGTATGCATGTATGTATGTATGTATGCATGTATGCATGTATGCATGTATGTATGTATGTATGTATGTATGTATGGTTCAAAATCGTCCAAAATAAAACAAAAAACAAAAGTGAAATACAGGTGAGGAAACAACAAACAAGGTTTATTAGTTTGACGCTTAGGAAAAATGGCACAGTCTTTGATGTTTCGAGCCAACGCTTTTCTACAGAAAGGAATAGCGAGAGAAAACAGGAAAGAGGAAAACAAACGGAGAAGGTAAAACGTGCCTGGATTAACGGTCGCTATTTGTTGATATATATATTAAGGCGTCAGAAATGCTGCGAATTTGTTGTTGGTAACCTATGAAATCCAATTATTTACTTGGAGTCGTGGGCCCAAAGTATTAATAGTTTAAAATATAAAAAAATATATACATAATATCTGCATTGTTAACGGTTTCTTCAGTTCACAATTTAAAAATATAATGCCTGAATGCATTTAAAACAAAATGCTTCGATGCATTTTCCCAATTATGCCTTGCAGGAACGCCGTAAAAATAATTGGATTTCTCAAGTTACCAACAGCAACAACGACAGGACGGGGACAGAATTAACTTTTAATCACTGGCAGAATAACTGTTAAAGAATTTATCCGCGCCAGTGGCAGTTGTTGATAACTATCCGAAAGACAGTAGGAGTGGTAAGAAGCTAGCTTCTCAAATATATGGTCACGCGTTCAGTCCCACTGCGCGGCACCTTTGGCAAATACCTTCCATAATAACCCAGATCCTAACAAAGCCTTGAGAGCGGATTTGGTAGACAGAAACTGAAAGAAGCCCCTCGTATGTGTGTATATGTGTATGTGTATGTGTGTGCGTGTGCGTGTGCGTGCGTGAATGAACGTGTATACGTATGCATATATGTGTATCTTTGTTCTTGTCCCCACCACTACTTGAGAACCGGTGTTGATTTGTTTACTCTTCATCACTTAGGGGTTCGATGAAAAGAGACCAATAGAATAAGTCCACGCTTTGAAGAAAAACAGTACCGGCGTCTATTCGTTCGACTAAATCCTTCAAGGCGATGCCCCAACATGGTGGCAGTCTAAAGACGGAAACAAGTAAAAAAAAACAAATAAAAGATAATGTTAAATAGATAATGGGCAACGGACATGTTAGATGCGGTTCTCATTCGGAAAATTTAAGTTAAACCCCGACGACCAAATTAGACTCTGCCTTAATTTTTCTTTGCGTTAGGGCTTGTGGGCCCAAAAATCGATAGATTAAAATGAACGCCATTTATTCTGAATTAAACAGAGGAAACTGCATTGTTGAAAAATTAATTATTGTATTCAACTGACGTTTTAAAAAAATAATACCACTAATTATATTTCCACCGAAAACCATATATACATACATACACACATACATACATTCATATATAACCTATATATACGCACATATATAATGTTATGTATTATATAATATCATATGATATACATACATAATATATAATATATAATGTAATATATATAATATATTATATAATGTTATATATCATATATATGTATGTGTGTATGTATGCTTACATGTAGGTATGTGTGTATGCATGTATGCATGTTTTTTGAATGCATGTACGTATGTAAGAATAATTGCATGCATGTTTGCATGTTTTTTGAATGCATGTACGTATGTAAGAATAATTGCATGCATGTATGTATGTACGAATTATTTGGTTAATGCAAAAATTTTACATGTGAGAAACGAAATCAATGAGAGACAGTGAAACTGCAGGAAGGAAAGAGATCATATCATCGTCGTCGTCGTCGTCGTCGTCACTATCGTCATCATAATTGTCGTCGTCGTCGTCATCATCATCATCATCACGACCGCCACCACCACCACCACCACTACTACTTCCCTCTTTCCATTTTATTTTCCTTTTTTTCCTTTCGTGCTTTTTTTACTCATTTATTCATTTTTTCTTTTTACCTTCGCCATTATCAGGAACAAGAAATATCTAAGAAGAATTTCTCAATCCATATTTCTCCCCTCTTTCCTTTACTGATTTTCGTCCTCTTCAATCACCATTTTTCACCGTTATCATCATCATCATCATCAGCACCAACCTTAAAATCGTCGTCGTTGTCATCATCATGATCACCATCATCATCGTCATCCTCGTCATTATCAAGTTCTCGATACATTCATTATATTTAAAGCAAAAAAAAACAAACAAAAGACGATGGTCACGGCTGGAGCGCCTTTGATCGTAGTTTCATTGATTATGTTTGGCCTGAACCTAAACAACAAAAATAATCATCACCATAGCATTTTCCTCATCACTATCACCATCATAGTCGTCATCATCATCAGTAGCAGCAGCAGCATAATCATCATCATCATCATCATCATCATCATTTTGCCTCCTATTCCACTTCACAACTTCGTCATCATCACTGCTGTCAGCATCACCATAACTACCATCACTCTCACACATTTTCCCATTCTTCATCGTTAAAATCGTCATCGTTAAAATCGTCGTTTTGGTCATCACAATCATTATAATCATTTTCGTCTTCATTCACGCCAGTATTCGGCACCGTTTCCTCCCATTTTCCTCCTCCTCTTTCCCTTTCCTCTACCTCTCACTCCATCTTCTCCTTCTGCCGCTGCTACTACTGCTGCTACCATCAAGTAGTCCGCTTCTTCACTGTGCCTCGCTAGCTGACCTAGACACAACACACGCACACGTTTATACACAAAACACATACACACACAAACATATCGATCAGCACTCTACCCTAATTCCATTCTCTGCTAGTCTATATAATGTAATCCAAACGATCGAATCGGCCAGCACGGTGACAATTTCTACCGTTATTCATCATCATCATCATCATCATCATCATCGTCCATATTATTATTATTATTATTATTATTATTATTATTATTATTATTATTATTATCGTTAAGAGTGGCGTAGGAGTGGCTGCGTGGTA
>NC_142932.1:3136312-3146312 GCF_046866305.1 Octopus bimaculoides | reverse complement strand
AACTGAGGTAAATTGAACGACCTAACAAAATTAAAGCAACTTTCGTCAGAGCCATTTCTGGCATGTGTGTGTGTGTGTGTGTGTGTGTGTGTGTGTGTACATATATACATTTATGAATTTGTTTTACAAGATTCCTGATGTGAAATCGTGCGTTGAAATAGATATTCTTATATTTCGTGATGGTCGCTTATTTTTTTTTTCTTGCCAAATAAACACACGCACTTACATTCGTTCTTCACTTATTTATTATTGTTCTTATTTCACCTGATGTTCATTGTGTGGAAATCTTTCGTCACTGAATCTTCCATCCACGTGTATCTTCCTTCCTGTTCTCAGAAGAACGAATATATGGTACGTGTGTTTATTTGACAAGAAAAAATAATGACCCCACCGGAATATAACAATGTGTGTGTGTGTGTGTGTGTGTGTGTGTGTGTGTGTGTGTGTGTGTGTGTGTGTGTGTTGCTTGTTTCAGTCATTAGACAGCGGCTATGCTGGGGCACCGCCTTAAAAGATTTTAGTCGAATGAATCGACCCCGCTCTCCTCACCCCCAGGACCTTTTTTCTTTAAAGCCTGGTATTTATTTAATCGGTTTCTTTTGCCGAACCGCTAAGTTACGGAGACGTAAACACACCAATACCAGTTGTAAAGCTGTGATGGGGGACAAACACAAGCACAAAGAAACACACACAAATAGTCGTCTTTCAGTTTCCATCTACCAAACCCACTGACAAGGCTTTGGTCGGTCCGCGGCTATAGTAGAAGACACTCACCCAAGGAGCCACGCAATAGGATTGAACGCAGAATTATGTGGTTGGAAACCACAAGTCACGCCTATATGTATATAATAATTGATAGCGACAGTAGCAGTATTAATATCAAAATGTAATATTGATCTTCACCTAAATGTGGCGGTTGTGGTATAATCTGTGTTCTGTCACATCCTCCTGCATTATATACCTTCAGAGGATCTCTCATAATGATACGTGGTGCATAAAAGCACATGTAACTATATCGTTGACAGACGAGAATCGTCTGCTAAAGCCACTGGATCGGCCAGATAGCGTGACTTTACCCCTCCTCTCAAGGTAAACAGCCTCCAGACAGACAGAGACAGTTACGACGACGAGGGTTCTAATTGAATCGATCAATGAAACAGCTTGCTTGTGAAATTAACGTGCAAGTAGCTGAGTACTCCACTGACACGCGTGCCTCTAACGTATCTCTTAGATAGATTCAACGTGACGTAGAATGTGACAAGGCTGGCCCTTTGAAATTACAGGTACTATTCATTTTTGCCAGCTGAGCGGGATGGAGCAACACGAAAGAAAGTGTCTTGTTCAAGGACACAGCGCGCTACTGGGAATCGAACTCACGATCTTACGCTTGTGAACCGAATACACGACCCACTAAACCACGCACCTTCAGACCTACACACACACACACACACACACACACACACACACACATATCATATATATATATATATATATATATATATATATATATATATATATATATATATATATATATATACACACACACACATGCGTAAATACACAGATGAAATGTGTGAAGGTAAATAATTGTGGCTTTGGCCTAGGCGCACGTGGTAAGCATTTAATTATTGCGAAATATAGGAAGTAGAATTAAGCACTTTATTCATGTGTCTCTTATAAACTTAAATAAAACCTAACTTCAATAACATGGCAATACAGATGTGTCATAACATGCATGCTTATAAATTTTCTTCCTTTGAGGGTTTCAAATTATGGTATTATCGTTTTGCTTCTGAGATTCACAGCATTATATTGTCTAGCTGTACCTTTGAAAGTAATGCTTTCATGCTATAACGATAATTTTAAAAATTATTAACTTTGGTATGTTTTATGTACCGCTAACGCGCACGCACACAACACACACACACACGTGTGTGTATGCATGCATATATGTATGTATGTATATATATATATATATATATATATATATATATATATATATACATACAATGAAACAGAGTCATTAGGGGAGAATTATCAATCCGTGCAAAATATTTTAAAACTCTGTTAGCACACCAAGCTAATGATATTATTTAGAACTGCGCGTATTTTTGTGGTAGGGTCCGGGGTTATAGTTTATCACCATTCTATATGGTAAATCTATGCTTGTGCTCCACTTATACTGCTTTTTACACTGAGTGATATACAAGACAAAGCATAAATAATGGTCATTACATATTTTTCTTTATTGCAGTAAGTTTGACTTACAGCTGTTTCCCGTTGTATTTATAGGTTCGTTACTGATAGGTTTACTCAATCGGTCCGTTGAAAGGTCGAGAAAAATTGATCGACCTCAAGAATTAATGCTACTTTCGTCAGATTCATTTCTGGTTATTACGTATCAATAACGAACCTTAATAACTACTAGAAACAGTTGTAAGTCAAACTTACTACAATAAAGAAAAATATATAGTGACCATTATTTTATGCCTTATCTTATATATATATATATATATATATATATATATATATATATATATATATATAAACAATATATCAGTATATGCATATATATGTACATGTATGTATATACGTTCATCCACATGTACATATAGATACATAACTGGGTACATGACGTGGCAAAAGAACAAGGACAAAAATGGTAAACAAGGTGCAACAAACAAGCAGGCCACATAGAAACATCCCCTTCATCAGCTGCCACCATTAAAACTCCGGCGTTTCGAAGAATTAAGGCAGTACGCATCGTTAAAATGCTTCTTCCCACGAACACAAATTAAATTGTTTTCGCGGAGAGTAGTGGCGGACGGAAAACAAGACATATATATATATATATATATATATATATATATATATATATATATATATATATATATATATATATATATATCATAATTTAAGACGAACATAACACCAGAAAAAGCAAAAAGAAAAACAATTATAATTAATGTAACGCTAATTGAGGGAATGAGCGAGTGAAATGGAAATGTTGTTTAACATTTCGAGCTGAAGTTCTCCCTCAGGTTAGATATATAGAAGAAAAGTGTGAGCAAGTATGTGTACTTGACAACCGGTCTTGGTGTGTTTACGTCCCCGTAACTTAACGGTTTGACTTAGAAACCGATAAATAAGTACGAGGCTTCAAAAAATAAGTCCTGGTGTCAATTTATTCGACTAAAACCATTCAAGGTGGTGCCCCAGAATGGCTGCAGTAATATAACTGAAACAAGTAAAAGATAAAAGATATAATGACATAGAACTCTTGTAGTGAGTATTTAAAATAATAAAATATATGCGTTGTCATCTGCATGAAGCAACATTTAAGTGAATCGTAACTTACATAATGTAATGAGCATAAAAGGGTTTTCCGTTAATTAAAATTACTTTTTGCAAAAGTAATTTACAGGTGCAAAGATATAGCAATTATTGGAAACAGCAAGTACTGGAAAATGATATATTCTTTGTTAGGTAGGTCTAATATGACCACGACATTTCTGAATTTAGTCACAATGCTTGTCAGCTAACAGATTAAGTTAGTATTAGCCCCCACGCGGTATTCATTTCCACATTAAATTCTTAATTTGATCTTTAATTAAATAAAATTCCAGAAGTGTCACCCTTTGCCCTAACCTGATCTGATCAACATTTAGACACTGAGTTTTTATTGCCCCTCCCTCACTACAAAAGTAATTTGCAGTAATTGAACATTCCAGTAATTTGAAGTAATTGAACATTTCAGTAATTTGAAGTAATTGAACATTTCAGTAATTTGAAGTAATTGAACATTTCATTATATGAAATATGTTGGGGGCCAACTTGCTAACAGAATTGTTAGCACGCCGGACAAAATGCTTAGCTGCGTTACTTCCGACTTTACGTTCTGAATTCAAATGCCACCGCGGTTGACTTTGCTTTTCATCCTTTCGAGGTCGATAAAATAAGTTGATGTAATCGACTTGCCCACTCCCACTAAATATACTGGTCTTGTGCCAAAATTTGAGACTGTTATTATTAAGTTGCCTGACAGCTACTTTCATTGTTTTCATACAGTTGTTGCCAATTCATAGTCAACCATGCAGAAGAAAAATTATACGCTTACAGATAACAGTGAATCCTGTGTCGAAGTGTAGCAAATGTCACAGAAACCAAAATATACATAAGAGCGCAATCTTCAATGTGCTTCGAAGAAAGGGATAGAAATAAAGAGGTACAGACTTTATGATGTGAAAAAGAAATGACAAAACAAAGAATTAATGGAAGAAAGAATCAAGAAAAGTCATAGAAAACAAACAAACAAAGCGATTTGGCGAAAGGAAAGATATCAACGAGATAAATAACATAAAAAAGGGAAGGAATGACCTGTAGAAAGATTATAATGACAGTTACTAATATAACCAAGAGACCTGCAGTTTAAGAAGAGGAATACTTTAATCTATCAATAGTGGTAAGTTAAAGCAAAGTTGACTCAGTCTGGATTTGAACGCAGAGTGTAAGAGCCGCAAGAAACATCGTAAAACATTTACTTTTTCCAGCGTTTTAAATATTCTGCCTTCTACCTATCCAGCATTCTTACAAAGTTCGTAATTATAGTTTCTGATTTAAATACAGGTTCATTTGTTTTGAAGGGATTATTTTTTCGTTTTTTCGTTGATAACATCGATTCTAACACTTGACTTTATATTCTTTAAACTTGGAAAGAATAGAAAGCTAAGTTGACCTTAGCGGGATTTGAACTCAGAATCTAAGTTAGAATAAATACCGCAAATCATTTTCCAAAGCACTTACAATTCTACCAATACAACTCCCTTAGAAAGATTTAAGCAGTCCTTTATACTATAGACACAATACCTAAAACTTGGTTGGCGGAGTGATTACATCGACCGAAGTACACAATTTATTTTACCGACTCTGAAAGGACTAAAGGCAAAGTCGACCTTGGTGGAATATCAGAAACATTATAACAATGAAACAAAGAGATGCTAAGAAAAAGGGAACGAAGGAATGAAGGAAGAAATAATTGAATTGAAGAAGTGAGTGAAGATAGATAGATAGATAGATAGATAGAAGAAAGAGAATGAATGACAAAATACAAAGAAGTGGAGGAAAGAAGGGAGGGAGGGAGAAAGGAAGGAAGGAAAGCAGCAAAATAAATTTTTAAGAGGATTAAAGAAGGTGAAAACAAAGAAAATAATTAAAACTAGAAAAAGCATACATGAACGTGTATTAAAATGTTGCAGTAATCAGATGTTAGTGGAAACACTGTTTATTGTAACGTTTAACATTTTTTTCTGTTTTATTGACTCAATTAATCAGACTGTAGACATTGTTGGCGTTTTATTGAGTACATTAATCATACTGTAGTAGACAATATCGGGGCCAACTTTTGCTGAGGTTTGATGGCACCAAGCTACATGTAGATTTAAATACGCTAAGATCTCACATATATGACTCATTGAAGTGAAAAACTTTATTCAATTGAAATTATCCATATCATTAGTAGACGGAAACTCCTTCCCCCCAACTGCTCCAAATTTAAAAAGAACAAGCAAGGTGGAAAACTCTGAAATGATGAACTAATAAAAAAAATTGTGGAGTTATGCAGACAATGCAAACTGGAGGGAATCTTGTATAAAATGTCATGCAGCAGAATCAAGATATCTACGGTGAAACTTTCCATATTACATATTTTTGAAAATCAAAAACGTAAACTGTTGAATCAACTAAATGATTGTGTAGTTTGTGTTTAAAAGAAATCGTGGGCTCTCTTTTACGAGTAATTCTTTACTTGCTAGTATTTAAGTATGTTCTGTTGTGCTAAATCTATAATATTTTTCATATCCCGTCTATGGAGGAGCTTTTGCAAAGATGCAATTTTGTAGTCTGAAACCAATAGTGTTAGATTTTAGACCCCATATATATTCCGCTAGCGAGGTTACTTTACATAATCTGTTATTAAAAATACGTCGATGTGCAGTGTATTGGTGTCTAAATACAGCTTATGTAGAACTTATGGCTATGCAGTGTTTCTACAATACATGTACATTCCTTTATAGGCATCCACCTTGAAAAGGAAAGTTAGTGGTCAATCTACAGTGTGTGTGTGTGTGTGTGTGTGTGATTATATATATATATTTATACACACACACATACGTATGTATATATGCACGTGTGTGTGTAATATTGTTAGATAGATAGATAGATAGATAGATAGATAGATAGATAGATAGATATTATATGTCTACGTTTAATGTTGAACAGAGAACATATAGACGTTGCCAAAGTTTTGATGAATACCAAAGAAATGCATCTAACAAAATGAAACAATAAAACTATTCATCAGAAAATGACCTTACATCTTTATTCATAGGCGTTCCAGTAACATCCTAACTCCTGTCTTCCTCCCCTTGTTCTATTGTATGTTGATTCCCCACTTTTCAGACGCCAATATAAGGTGGTTCTCCAACCTAATCTTGAATAGTCTCTGGCCATCTCCGCACTGGTGAACTTTCTCATCAATCCAATGATGTTACGTATAAATGTTACACGTCTCTGACGCTTTGATAATGAGTCTGGATAATATAATTTGCATTACTAAGCGTACGAAAGTGTAATGAGTTATCAGACATAGATTTCATAACAAGATATACAATTACAATACACAAACGGAAACACATATGGAGTTCAAAATACTGGTTGTTTGTCATGCAGTTTAAGGTTTAAATCGCAAGTCCTTTATAAAAGTCCTAGACATAAAGTGTGTGTGTGTGTGCGTGGGGGGTGTAAGATCCAAGGATCGAGGTGTAGGAAGGTAAGCTTCAAGCAAACCGTAGAAAAAATTTTTAAAAAACACCTTTCAGGAACAATAGTGGTTTATTGAAGCGGAAGGTTGTGGATTTTTTTCCGTATCGAAGAAGACTAAGCTGAAAAACATTATTTTATATTTCTCGGTAGGCAGGCTGGGTTGCCAGGTATGCGAAAAAAGAACAGGAGTTAGGAATGGAGAAGATAATATCCGGGCTACTTATGTTTCAAAGCGACCAGAACCTCGAAAAAGGTAAATACCTAAGCGAGGTGTATACCACAGACAACTCTTCAGGCCAAGGGTATCTTGATTAAAGGAAGTTTACATTGTCGTAAGGAGGTACATGTCAACACACAGAAAATTCGATCAGAATATGTACATACATACATACATACATACATACATACATACATACATACACTGTAACTGTAAAAATCTGTAAAACTTTCTAGGAGTTTATCATTTAAATATATATGAGCATGTCTAGATATGCAACTATATGCATGATAATGCATACATAGAACATACAAATCTGCACATACATACATACATACAGACAGACAGACATACATACCTTGTTGTTGATGTTGAAATTCCCATGAAGAAGGTTAGATCCAATAGATCTAGGTTAGAAACCGGTTCTTTCTCTATTGGCAAGAAATCTTGAAATAAGCTGAATAATGACATACATACATACATACATACATACATACATACATATAGAGAGAAAGGGAGGAAAAGAGAGAGAGTTACTCGTGTTACGCTAAGAAACAGTGCACAGTACCAGAATTTTAGACTCGAGTCAAATATAACAAACTACTCCAAATCGTTGTTAGAGTATCCATATAAGAGAGGTCTGAACCCCATTCTTTGTACAGGCATCAAGTCGTATAAATTGTAATAATGAAGTCAAACGTAAGACTGACATTTTGAAATCATTTAATACGTACGTTTCGGGTCTGCATAATATATAATAGGAAATTCATCAATTACGTAAAACCTTCCTGAATTAAAACATTTCAAAATATGAAGACGTTGATGGAAACGTTTCAACATATAAGGTCGGAGCTGGCAGAAACCTTAGCACGCCAGGCAAAATGCTTAGCGGTATTTCGTCTGTCTTTACGTTCTGGGTTCAAATTCTGCCGAGGTCGACTTTGCTTTTCATCCTTTCGAGGTCAATAAATTAAGTACCAGTTGCGTACTGGGGTTGATCTAATCGACTGGCGCCCTCTCCAAAAATTTCTGGCCTTCTGCCTAGAGTAGAAAAGAATATATTACGTCAGAGCAGTAAGTTAGTGACTACTTTCCCCTTTCATCCTTCTTTCTCATCTTCTGTATGCATATTCATTTCCTTAACTTTGAGGACGAATATGTATATAGAGCTCTGTATGCTCTAAATGTGTATAAAGAGCTCTGGCCGTATATATTGAAATATTTCCCTCGACTGCTTCATATTTTGAGATGCATTAACGGAGGAAGATCTCACATAATGGATGCATTACACAAACCTGAAACGTACGTAGTAAATAATTTCAAAATATCGCTATTTTGTTTGATTTCATTTTTACAATATATATCAATTGGTGTATGTATGCATGAATGCATGTACGTATGCATGAATGCATGCATGTATGTATGTATGTATGTATGTGTGTATGTATGTATGTATGTATGTATGTATGTATGTATGTATGTATGTATGTATGTATAATTCGATTAACCAATTTGTAGTAAAGTAATATACCGGCAAAAAATTTAAGATGGATAAAATCACCACAAATCTTCATTAGTATAACGACGTTCCTGATAATTTCACATCCTTCCTCTCATCTTTTAAGTATTAATCTGTCTGTTCATAATGCAGAAGCAGACATGTCGGAGTATTAATATTAGTTTACCGTAAACCATTAATTGAACATAAATGATTTATGAAGATGACAACCAATAACAAAATAGTGCGTTGATTTTCACTCTAGAAATGAAAGTGTGAAAATGAAAGTGGAAGATGTGAAAAAACATAAAGAAAACAAAGTTTATAAATACATGAAATTTTAAGAATTACAAAAAGGGTGAACCTGAAAATATCTAGGACTAAAAGACCGAGTTGGAACACAGCATTCGATGAAGAAAAAGTCAGACAAGAAAATATAGAAGCGTTAGAAAAGTACTCAGCACAAAACGAAATTTTATGAACAAAGTAATATACATTAATAATTGTAACTATAAGCTACCTCTTTAATGCTATCGACTAGAAGATGGACTTGTTAATGAAATTAGATTGAAAACACGAAAATTAATAACAGCGTTTAGAAAACACCACCCAGAAGTAGACACTGACAGGTGATATTTAGCACGAACACAACGTGGAAGGGGACTCCTGCAATTGGAAAATTGCTATCAGATAATTACTATAGATTTACATAAATACACAGGAGAAAATAGTAGCAGATCAATGCAAATAGTTAAGTACCATCATAAGAAACATAAGTGTCTATTTCCAAGGAGCCTGACAAATATAACAAAGAGACTAGATAAAGCAGGTGCGAAAAGAGGGTGGGCTGGATGCGGTGCGAAAAGTGAGAAAATCCTTCCAAGAAAGAATATAGCTAAAGAAAAAAAATAGTTTAAACTAATGAGTAAAAGTGTGCTAATTATCTGCTGGAAAACTTCTACGTAGTGAGTAAATAATCAAAACTAAAAACAAACAACAAGCTTAACCGACACGAATCATGTTTGGGAGTTGTGACTGTCTATTTCTTAGTATGATCATAAATTCAGGGTTAACATACCAAATATTACATTTTAAAAAAATGACAATTGATAAATGTAATGAATGTAGATTACAGAGAAATATATTGATTAATATAATCAGTTATATCAAAACAGGTTCAACACACTTTGTAGCTACATCTGTTGGAACATGTGACAGAATTACAACATTGCTATGGAAAGCAAATGGTATAAGGCCTTTACAAATGAAAATGATAAAGCTACAGACGACCAAACTACAACAGCATAGAAGTAAAGGCAAACCCGCCGACTTTTGTCAACGGCTTCGAAAACAAAACACGCCTAGTTTGTAAACGAGGAAGTAAAAACACCAAGGATATTAGTTAAAGTCTGCGTTGACAAAAATTACTTAAAAGAAATGGAAAATAGAAACTGGAATAGGGTCCA
>NC_142932.1:3128812-3131312 GCF_046866305.1 Octopus bimaculoides | reverse complement strand
ATCTTATTCGGTCAAATCCGAAATCCTAATTTTTGAGGATAAAACGGATTTGTACTGACATAAGGGATTACTGGAAACATGCAAATGCTTTTGTATGTCATTATGTCAAACGCGGTTACAGTGAGTCACGATTAAAGGAAATAGCTAAGATTAGCAAAGATAGTCAAACCTACACGCATAATTTTAGCAAACACAATACAATAGATGACAGAATTCCTTTAGTGATTAGCTAGCACCGACATTTCGCTGGCATTTCAAAAGTGTTGCATGAAAGTTACCAGCATGTGGCGAAAAAATATCCTCGTTTTAAACAGATATTTCCTCGGCCGCCTATTGTAGCCTTTAGACGGAATAAGAATATAAGAGAATTATTGGCCTCTATATCTGACTCCAAGAAAACGAACATTAGAGTATCTGCACGCTGTACCTTATAGAACAGCCGGAAGAGAGGTAAGCCCTGTTCATTGTACAACAACATATGTGAAGTGAATTCCGTCAGAAATCATAACAGAAATGTTATGATTTATACAGAAAGTGGAACATTTAAAGATTCCATTTGGTGTACGCTGCAGAATGCACGAAACACAACTTAATTTATGTTGGTCGTACAACAGAACAATTAAACAAAAGGTTTAATGGGCTCAGATTCGACGTCAGGCACAATAACAGTAGTACGACAGAATTTGCTGAGCATTTCGTTTCAAGCAGTTGCAATTTTGAAGAAGACTTGAAAGTGCATATTCTCAGAAAATATTCTGAATCTGCTCCACTTTCATTTCTCAGAAAGTATGAGGAGAAATATGTTTTCGGGTTATTAACATCACGCCCTGGGGGAATGAATGGTTGGCACTCCGTCGCTTACGACGTCGAGGGTTCCAGTTGATCCGATCAACGGAACAGCCTGCTAGTGAAATTAACGTGCAAGTGGCTGAGCACTCCACAGACACGTGTACTCTTAACAAAGTTCTCAAGGATATTCAGCGTGACACAGTGTGACAAGGCTGACCCTTTGAATTACAGGCACAACAGAAGCAGGAAGTAAGAGAAAGTTGTGGTGAAAGAATACAGCAGGGTTCACCACCATGCCCTGCCGGAGCCTCGGGGAGCTTTAGGTGTTTTCGCTCAATAAACACTCACAACGCCCGGTCTGGGAATCGAAACCGCAATCCTATGACCGCGAGTCCGCTGCCTTAACCACTGGGCCATTGCGCCTCCACGGAGGAATGAATAAGATGACAGAATATCATCAAATTTATACAAAACTGTTTGATTAAATATTCTTCTTCCTCTCTTTTTCTTTCCTTTTTTCTGTCGTCTTCTTTTTTCTGTTTTTTTTTTCTGTCTTTTTCTTTTCGCCTGTTATAAAATTGTAACTTAAAAACTGATGATGTCGTCATTCCATCAACGTATGGACGCTGGTTGCTCTCTTTCATACTTTACGTTTAAATTTCTATAATTTTGAATTTTTGTCACTTCTTTTGAACTTGACAAAGACAGACTTACAAAGACAGACTTACAATGACAGACTTAACTGTTGGAATATCGTTCAACCAATAATATATCTTACAATCGAATCGCGCTCTTCGTCTTCACTGTTTACTTTTTGTGAAGAGTTACCTCAATCCTTTTTAAAATAATAATAATAATAATAATAATAATAATAATAATAATAATAATAATAATAATAATAATAATAATAATAATAATTTAGACAAAATGCCAACAATTTTGAGGGCGAGACAAATAAATGACATAGTCCTCCTGGAAACAAATAAATGACGTAGTCCTCCTGATGCAAGAGGACCTTAAACTAGGGTCTATCAGGTAAAGACAACCTTGACAAC
This sequence comes from Octopus bimaculoides, assembly GCF_046866305.1. Taxonomy (NCBI): domain Eukaryota; kingdom Metazoa; phylum Mollusca; class Cephalopoda; order Octopoda; family Octopodidae; genus Octopus; species Octopus bimaculoides. The sequence goes on along the minus strand of NC_142932.1, from coordinate 3,129,468 downwards.
CAAGGACATGTATCCACTTCTACACCTAAATCTTGTTCTCCGATATACAGACACATTTTCTAACAATTTTAACTAGTTATCCATCATTTGACAAGTTCACTGGAGAACAGTACTTCCTTGTTTACCATCGCAATTTTTCTAAACCCACGAGGTTTTGACTGAAGAAGAAAGTGTCTGTATTTAGTACTTTCAGCCTCCTCAACCAAACAATCTCTTTCCTCATAACCATCAGACAGATGAAACTGTCCACCATAATAAAGGAAGGTGGTGGAGCGATATTTACGATTCTATTCGTCAGAAATACTCGGACATTGGAGGAGTGCCTGCAGAACAATTTCGTTTGACATTACTTCTAATGCAAGGATTAACCATTTAGATCGATCCTAGCTCTTGACTGGAACTTTATTTTATCAACTTCTGAAAGATGAACAGTAAAATCGATCTCGGCGGAATTTTGAACGCTGGACATGGGGAACTGAAGCAAAAGCAATATGTCCAGCGCTCTAAATATTCTGCCATTTCACTAATATCACGTTGAAAAATTAGCATAAAGTCATAAATTTGAAAGATGGGTATCATTGATTATATCGACCTCAGTTGCTAACGGGTACTTTATTTTAATGCGTTACAGTATTTGAACTTTGAGCATAAATTGC
>NC_142932.1:3061312-3123812 GCF_046866305.1 Octopus bimaculoides | reverse complement strand
TTCAAGTGGGCCGGAAAGATTTTACGCAGATTGAGAAAATGATTTAGCTGAGTAGAAAGAACAAATAAAAGAAGAAATTGGTTAAAAATTTAAAATACTGTGTAAAAGAGACCTTTAAATTTTCTAGATGGTGCTATCGTTTTTGTTGTTGTTGTTGTTTTTTAAGAAGAATCCTCTAGCATAACATGAAAAGACTAAAATGTCTCAAAGGCTTCCATCAGATTGAGATGATGAGATAACAAAATTTCACACCTTTATATTAAAGCAAATCGGAAACATGGATGATACACCTATGTATTTCGACATGCCAGGCAATAGAACTCTGGAAAATATTGGCAGAAAATCAGTGTATTTAGAACCTCTAGCAATGTAAAGGCACTTTACTGTTTTGCTGTGTTGCTGGTAACGGAAATTTCCAAGCGGAAGACATTGCTGAAAACTTTGCAAGTTTCCCCAAGAGTGACAGCTCGATTTTATGTGAAAGAATAAATGGATGAAGCAGATGTATAACAACCAATATATGTGGTACTGAACAAACCATTCAAAGCTGATGTGAAGAAACAAGAGGAAATTCCAAGTGGAAATTTGAGAAACAAGACTAGAATAGGCTTTGTTCTGACCTGGGTAAAAAGTGCTTTAACCATCCAAATTATTATTAAAACAGGAATTACTAACATAGAAAGCACTCAAGATGATTAACTCTGGGTAGTTGACGATGACGAGGAGAAAGGCGTCCAATTCAGATGATAGTGGCTTATCTAATTGTATTCAGAGTGAGAAAATAGCCAAAGAAAAATGGCTACAGCTGTCTGGCAATTCTGAGAAATCAGACTTTAACGTGTTTGAATTTATATTACTTTGTTTTATTTGAATTTGGAATAAATCAGCATGTTTTAATCGTTAATTTATTTTATTTGGTGGTTGGGAGATAATTTTCCATTCGGAAAATTGCCCACTTGCAGGGCATAAATGAAGTTGAGAGACTTGTTGAAACTTTACGTCTGATGGAATTTTAAAAAAAACAGATCGAATTCTATGAATTTCTTTATCAGACCCTTCCTGAAAATGTTCATGGCTTGACCGTTCATATGGCTTGATATTGCAAGACCATCGTTACTATACAGGGCCGAAGTGAAGTCAGTATGCTTCCTTAGAGTATCCAAGATAAATAACTCGACGTGGTCAGCGATCTCGGTTCCGTCGCAACTACGTCGAACAGTGAGTCGTCTTATTTTGCACCCAGCAGGAATCATCATGAACCAATATTGACTTTCTAGTATTCATAATGATTCTAACAACAAGGTTCCTAAAATAGATAAGTTGCTAGCCAAAATCTAAAGCCTTCAGGTGGAGGCCTTTTGATATTAAAAGGTAGAAATCTCCAATGTCAAACTGAGTGGATCTAAAGGTGCTTTATTTTCAATGCCTCGGAACCAATTGATTATTGCGGAGTTGCAATCCCATTGGAACAAACCATTCGCCCTTTTACTATCGGAGTTGATAATATCGAGAATTCGCTTGCTCAGTATGCCTGATTCGCTCTTAGTGGGCTCAATCCGCCTGTATTAAAGATTGGAAAGTAAGTTTGGTTTAGGATCCTTACGCATGATATAGGGGTGTGATCGTGTGGCGAGGCTGTCCATGCAATCCTCTATATTTAGAAGGGTGGGTAGCTCTTCTGCTTCAGTGTTTATGTCGTTGTATGTAGAGCCTTCAGTCGCTAATAGCTAATTGATAAACAGCCCACTGGTTTTTTGCGACATGCTAGCTGTTTGGCCAGTATTATTCTATCTCGGTTTCAATGATTTTCTGTCAGGCATTCAGCTGGGCCAGCCGACACTGATGATCCGCGATACGTTGAAATCACGTGATACAGTAGTGCCATTCGCCTGTTTGGTGATGAATTTCATCAATTAATGATAGAATTTTCATCCTTTTAGGCATTTGTCATCTCGATTAAATGATTTTTCGGAACACTTACAGTAGTCTAAGGCGTTCTAAACAACTGATCCAAATTAAGTACGCTAATTGATAGTTAATATTTTTGCTGAGAACTCCACAGTTATAATTCATATGATGAACCAGAATAAAAAATATCATTTCCTATTTCTGTACATCTGCAATTGTGTATCGATATAAGTTCTTACTACTAGCATGTACATATATATATATACTTTATTGAAAAGAGCAAAAATATCACAAAGGCCGTTACTCAGAGTTTCACGTCCCCGTCCGTCGAACAGTTTTGTTTAGATTCTAAACAAAACTATCCGACGAACGGGAACGTGAAACTCTGAGTAACAGTTTTTGTGATATTTTTGCTGATTTTCAATAAAGCATATTACTCTACTTCTGGTTATCGAGTACTATTTTTTCCACCTTGTTTCGTATTTATGCGCTTACTCCGGTATATATATATATATATATATATATATATATATATATATATATATATATATATATATATAAGACAAAATGAGATAACAAAGCCAAGGCTGTGAGGAGTTTTCAGGACATTTATAAGGAAAGAGATACAGATATAGTCTTACAGCTGTTTCTGGAATATTGGGGATATCCCTTCATCAGAGACGATGTGAGATGGTTAAATAGAGGTAAATATTTAAGATCGAAATAAGGAATTATTATGGAAATGGAGGAGCTAGGAAATACAGAGGGAAATAAGAGAATGAAAGTAGAAATAAAATATAAAATAAAATATAATATTCTGTAATATAATATCGACTTACATTTTCTTATATCCCTCTATATTCCCTATCTCCTCCTTTTCCATAATAATTCCTTATTTCGAACTCAAATATTTACCTCTATTTAACCATCTCACATCATCCATAATATCTATAATATCAGCTGTAAGACTATATATATATATATATATCTTTCAATATGAATGTCCTGAAAATTCCCCACAACGTTGGCTTTGTTATCTCATTTTGTCAAATATATGTATATATGCATGCTAATACAAGACCCACATTAGACTCCTCACTCGAATCACTATCGAACCAAGATTTTAACTACGGTCTGTCCATAGCACTTAGCGTTACCTGCCACTCACTGGGTTTTCTAGAAACCAATACCTTTCATATATATATGTATATATATATATATATATATATATATATATATATATATATATATATATATATATATATATATATATATATATATATATATAGAGAGAGAGAGAGAGAGAGAGAGAGAGAGAGAGAGAGAGAGAGAAACACACACACATATACATATAAATACATATATACATACATTATATATATATATATATATATATATATATATATATAAATGGAATGCATAGGAAATAAGTTATATAATTGCATATGTTCGAACCTACACTAAGTTTTTCAATATGCCCTGTTACCCGGAACATACTACTATGCCATGAAAAGTTATGAAATATTGTGATATATTTATATAATGATAATAATAATAATGATAATAATAATAATAATAATAATAATAATAATAATAATAATAATAATAATAATAATAATAATAATAATAATAATAAGGAATAGCACCGGGCTGAATAACAACATGGATGTGCTACACCGGGCTCCCTATACAAAAACATATCTAATCCAATAACATCGATGGAATTAGCCAAAAGAACCGGTGGAAGATTTGAAGGAAGCGGTCTTTTAACGAAGATAATTTTTTTAAGAATATTTTTATTCTTAAAAAATGAAATTTCACTGCAATACAAAGCACAGGACCTCCTATGCACGATGTCTCAATGAAACACGTGCGATCACACACGCAAAACCAACACCGGAAAGTTTACAAACTATATAAAAAAAAAGAAATGGAACAAAATAGTAAGTACATATATTGAATAATTACGCATACACTTGAACGTGTACACAATGATATATACGTTTTGATACCCATAGAACTACACATGCATCTTAATGTTTACAGAACTACGTAAAAATCACAGGACACACTTACGGATACGAAAACACATATCACAAACGAAGCAAAACCAAAACTTTTTTTCTTTCTTCTTTGTTTATTTTCATTTTGTGAACAAATACAGACAGTGAACCATTCATAAGTTTAAAACGCCACACACACACAAAAATACACTATGCCTGGAGATAAATCTATCAACAAAAAAAATACAGATGAATACCGATCTGCTAGCCTTAAAAAACTACGCTACGAGCAATGTTTACATGCTGAGAACTCGGTGACGGTGTTGTCTCAAAAAACTGACCCTAAACAGACAAATCCGTCCCCGAATGTCAACGCCAAAGCTCGTCATGCCTCAATGATAACAAGGCAGATAACAAACCAGAGTGGTTATCGACCGAATCACAAAGGGCCACTCACTCGAAATAGATCTGCTAGCCTTAAGAAGCTACGTCACGAAAGCTCGGAGACGGTGTTGTCTCAAAAAACTTACCCTAAACAGACAGATCCGTCCCCTAGCGTCAACGTCGAAGCTTGTTATGCCTCACTGTTAATAAAACAAAATATAAACCGCAATGGTCATAGACCGGATTATAAAGGACCACTTACTCGGATAATGAACCAGATCCGAGACGAGAAATCTGCTACTGGTTCAAATCTTCCCGACACACAGGAGCTGGAAGTACCCCACAACCGGAATATTCCAACAGATGGCCATCCATGCTCGTCATCAAATAACCAAAAGATAAAGAATGAAAAATGGTCTAGGGAAGATAATAAAGAAGTTCTTAGAGCCTTCTACCGTGCCATATATTTCCCTACAGATAAATCTAATACTGTACAAACCTACTTAAACTGGAGACAGAAACACCTTGCAGTAAGACCCTACATAGACAGTAATAAACTTGCCAACGTCAGAAGAAACATTATAAAAAAAAAATTACTAACTGAAATAGAGATTGACCAAATTAAGCAAGCAGTAAAGGATAAAAAGAATGAAACTGCAGCTAAAGAAGATACTACAGAGGAAATAATTATAAACCAGCCCAAGGGTGATGAAAATACAGTAATAATTGAAAGAGTTAAGGTAACTGATAGGCAAAATAAAATACTCTCTGAACCAACCATAAACACTAAGGCAGGTGAAAATCAAATAGATGAAGGAAGTCATACAGAAATCGACGCAACAGAACTACATGATCTAAAAAATCAAATCATGATTGAATGGCTGAAAATTAAAGAAACTAGTATGAATGAACGCGACACTCTCCCCAAAATTCGCAATTCTAACCAAAACCTGAAAATAATTGGTAAAATCCGCCTTGCACTTAAGGATATAATTTCAGCTAATGATGTTGATATTACAGATCTCAACCACCTGTACTATGCATCCGCAAGAATCTCAACGATTCTATGTGGTGAAAAGATTAGAAAAAGACAACACTCCCACAAAAAGCCTTCTTGGCAAGAACGCATTCAACACCAAATTAAGCTGCTTAGATCTGACATAGAATGTTTGAAAAACCTTAAATTTGACAAGAGTATCAAACCTACAAAGACCCAAAAACTAAAGAAAAAATATAACATGAAAACCATAGTTGACATTGATGCCACCATAGAAACCATCAAGCAAAAGGTATGTGCTAAAGCTGCCCGCATAGCAAGGTATGAAAAGCGTGTTAAATTCTTCCGAGATAATAACATGTTCAAAAATAACCCCAAAAATTTCTACAGGAAGATAGGGAAAACACCAGTAACAATAAAGTCTGTCCCATCAAAAGAAGAAGTGCAAGAATTTTGGAATAAAATCTGGGCAGAAGATAAAACACACAATGAAAAGGCCCCTTGGATTGATAGAATAGCTACAGACCTAGACTCCTTAGAGGAGCAAAAGTGGGAGGGGGTCAGGGTAGAAGATATAAGATCTGCTCTCAGGAGGTCAAGCAAATGGAAGTCTCCAGGAAAGGATAAAATTCCTAACTTCTGGTTGAATGCCTTCCCAGAAAGCCATGAACTGCTAACAAAACTTTACAACGATGTTTTGCAAAATCCTAGTTTGATGCCCTCTTGGCTAGTTAATGGTTTAACATTCCTGCTTCCAAAAAATGAGGAAACAAACGAACCAAAAAATTATCGCCCCATAACCTGCTTAACAACAATGTATAAGACGCTAACATCTGTCCTAACCGAGTACACCTATAGTTTTTTAATAGAAAGTAGCATATTCCCTAATGAGCAAAAGGGATGTAAACGTGGATCTTATGGTTGTAAAGATCAGCTACTCATCAATAAGATGATCTTAGAAGATTGTCACAAGCGACACAAAAACTTGTCAATAGCCTGGATAGATTATAAAAAGGCCTTTGATAGCCTACCACATAGCTGGATTAGGAAATGTCTGGAAATGTATAAAATAGCTCCTACTCTGCGAAACTTTTTATCTGTAAGTATGAGATCATGGAGAACCACACTGATGTTGAACAATGACAATGAATCTCTAAATGCTGGAGATGTAAGAATTTCATGTGGCATTTTCCAGGGTGACTCACTATCACCACTCCTCTTCTGTCTAGCCCTAATACCGCTCTCAAAATTGCTCAATGATGCACAGTATGGTTATAAAATATTTGATAAAAATATAAATCATCTCATTTACATGGATGATTTAAAGCTCTTTGCAAAAAATGACCAACAACTCAAAGGCCTACTAGCGATTGTTAAACAATTCAGTGATGACATCAGGATGCAATTTGGCCTTGATAAATGTGCAAAAGCTATCTTTATCAAAAGAAAAATGACAAATACATCTAATGTGAACCTTGACCAGCAAAATGTCATAAAAGAGTTAGAACCAGCGGAGAGCTACAAATACCTAGGGGTAATTGAAGGGGACAATATCAAGCACTCAGTGATGAGGGAAAGGATCAGAAGAGAATGTTATCGCAGGGTGAGAGCAATACTGAAGACAGAGCTGAACGCGAGAAACAGGATCGAAGCGATCAATGCTCTAGCCATACCAGTCGTGACTTACAGTTTCAACATCGTTAACTGGTCAATTACTGAAATATGTAATGTTGACAGAAAAATACGAAAACTGTTGACAATGCATAGAATGCACCACCCTAAGGCAGATATAGAACGTCTTTATCTGCCAAGAAAAGAGGGAGGTCGAGGACTACTACAGCTGGCATTATCAATGAAGGTAGCCACAATTGGCCTAGACACCTATATGAAAAACTCTGAGGACTGGATGCTAAAACTTGTCTTAAAATATGAAAGCAAGAAAGCATCTTACTCAGTAACAAAACAGGCAAAGGAATATCTAAGTGAATTCCAATTGCAACAAATTCAAGAATTAGACGAACTAGAAACACCTACAGAAAAAGCTAAGCGCTTGAAAACCCGTGCTAAAATTGCTGCCTTAGCTATTATGACTGAAAAATGGCATGGAAAACCTCTCAATGGCAAATACCCAAAGAGAGCGAATAATGCAGATATTGACAAAGCCCTTACCCACCAATGGTTAATGGCCTCTGGATTGAAATCAGAAACAGAGGGGTTTATCATAGCAGCCCAAGATCAATGCCTACCTACAAAGAACTACCAGGCCAACATATTAAAGAACGGCAGCTCCCCATTATGTCGTATATGCCAACAACAAAATGAGACCATCGATCATGTTGTCTCCATGTGCAGTCTGCTTGCGCCTACAGAGTATCTCAACAGGCATGATAGAGCTGCACAATATATTCACTGGGTAATATGCAAAAACCTGGACTTGCCCCATGATAAAAACTGGTGGGAACACAAACCACCCCCAGTACTTGAAAATGATCACATTGCACTCCTCTGGAACTTCACCATTCAAACTGACAGAAAGATAGACGCAAATAGGCCAGACATCATACTGAAAGACTTCAGACAAAAATCATGCCTCCTCATTGATATGACTGTCCCAATTGATATAAACGTATCTGTCAAGACCTACCAAAAACTGAGCAAATATAAAGATCTTGAAATAGAAATTAGCAAAATGTGGAATCTGAAGACGAAAACAATACCTATTGTCATAGGTGCCCTGGGAATGACAGCGAAACGGGCTGATTACTACCTAGCTCAGATACCAGGAAACCCCAAAATGGCTGAAGTCCAAAAGATAGTGCTCATGGGAACTGCCCATATCCTACGTAAAATACTGTCTATGTGATCTCAAATTTTAAAGCAAACATAATTTTCTTATGGTTTCTTAAACATTCACTTGAACAAAACTGTACAAATCCAAATATATGGTACCCTAGGCATAACACCTACATGAACTTCTAACTTGTTGTCTCTTGAGGTCTCTGGGTGAGACTTGGATCCAACTTGTACAAATGCAAAACAAAAGTCAAACATAAAATAATAATAATAATAATAATAATAATAATAATAATAAAAGTCCGTCTAGGATCCCTTTATTACAGAATTAGTTCTCATGCGTCCTTAACCTCTGATCAAACACCACCGGGACATATAGTCATTATAGACGTACTATAGTGATACTATTTAGGTTTCTTTAGTTTTGGCCGCAGGCTCAATTAGCCCTCCACAAGAGCTAGCATAAAAGTCCGCACGGATGCTTGTAATGTCCGGAAAGAGACTCTGTGAGACCTCTGACAGCAGGCTGCTGTCCGCTCTCACATAATCTACCAGAGCAAAAAAGATAGAGCACTCTGAGAAGTAAAACAATAATAATAATAATAATAATTTGTACACCAGTGTCACATTGATGGCATGCATTGCTCTCTCGTTCAATAATAATAATAGCAATAATCCTTTCTACTAAAGGCACAAGGCCTGAAATTGGTTGCGGGAGGAATAGTCGATTACATTGACCCCAGTGTTTCACTGGTACTTATTTTATTGACCCCGAAAGGATGAAAGGCAAGGTCGACCTTGGTAGAATTTGAACTCAGAATGTAGCGACGGGCGAAATACCGTTTAGTATTTCGTCCGGCGTGCTAACGATTGTGCCAACTCGCCGCCTTTATAATAATAATAATGATAATAATAATGATAATAATAATGATAATAATAATAATAATAATAATAATAATAATAATAATAATAATAATAATAATAATAATAATAAAGAGGGATCCAAAAAGCAAGTGGCAAAAAGAAATAAAGCATAAAAAATAGAAACAAACGTGTAGAGCAGCAAAAACATGCCGCTTATGACACTATGAAATGTTTGAATGCTTCTTCAAAGGAAAGAAAGGGTTCATAGAAAGATTTTACAGAAATATCAAGAACAAAAACATAATAGAAGACAACATCAGAAATTCAGATTGACTGGGAGGGAATACGGAGCAAAAATGACCAGAATACCAGCAAAAGGGATAAAAGGAAGGAAAAACACAATAGCACCACAGCCCACAATCACCAATGCGGAAGTCACTGACGCACTGAGAACTACTAGTAACCGGGAAGAAAGGGAACAGACACGATCCCTAACTTCTGACTGAAACATTTCACGAATACCCATGAAGACATAGCAGCCGCATTAACGAAATGCTACGTAGACGAAAATCAAAACCTGACTGAATGCTTGAGGGTAAAAGCACTTTAATCTCAACGAAATGACTTCATAAACCCTCACAGTTATAGATCTATATCACATCTACCAACAACAGAGTTCTTCGGATGTATCCTATTCTCTCGGGAAATTTGTATTCGGTGTTGTATGTTTTTGATCTGTTTTGAGAATTAGTTTATGAGTTGGCATTTTATGTGTTAGTGTCACGTAGTCATTGTTCGTAATGCTTGTATGTTGATGCATATATTCTATTAACTCTCTATTGATTGTGTTACGGCCATGTAGTTGATGTATGTTTTGTTCAGTTTGCGGGTGCTGCTCTGGGTGTTGGTGTAAGTGTGATGTGGTTACGTTTGTTTTTGTAGCAGTATTTGTGACGTTGGCAGTGATGGTAGTGTCTCTGGTGAGGGTAGAGATGGTCGTAGTAAAGTTGGTCATGAGGCTACTGTAGAGCTTGTTGCTTTTAGATTTCTCCTGCTAGTTTTTGGTGTAAATAAATTTAGTTTTTATTTTATTTTATTTTCTCTATTTATAGGGACAGCTTTTCTTTCCACTTTTCTTTCTGATTATTTTCACTACAATATATCTGAGAAATTTGAAAGGGTAGGATATGTCCTGTTGTGTTATATTAGTGCTGGGATATTCTATTATTGATGTTCTTCTTGTTGTTGGTGTCGGAGTTCTTTGTGAGAGTTGGGTGCGTTAACGTTGTTGGTGTTCCTGATTTGGATGTTGTTGCTGCTGTTGTCACTCTAGTGTTTGGAGCCTCTATTGTTATTGTTGTTGTTGCAGTCTCTGTGGCTGTTTCTGCTACTGTTACCATTGACGGCCTGTTTGCCTGCTGTTAGGCAGTTGATGTTGTATTTGTGGCGTTGGTAAAAGTGGGACTTTCTTTCTCATGCGACTTGATGGGAGCAGAAAGTCTCTGGGTGGAAACATCTCCACATATTTGACATTTTAGCTTTCTTCCCTTCACTACTACGGACAGGCGAGTACCATTCGGGATTTCATTGAAATCCTGTCCAGTTTCTTTTTAGTATTCTATTCACCTCTTTATGTTCTGAGTTCAAATTCCACCGAGGTCGACTTTTGTTGATAATCTACAAACTATCAACAAAATACACAAACCTTTTGCTTGTTAGTTGCCTGAACTTGACCAGTTAAGCATGTCTCTCAGTGGCTGACGATATGTGCATCTCTGATCACGAACAGGAATTATGGGGGTGCATCATAGCTATAAGTTGCGAAGGGCATTTTGGCGTTTGAATAATTCACCCCTGAAAACATGTGTATTTTGTTCATTATCCTTAAGCAAACCTTATTCAGGGACCTTTTGAGCAGAATGGGCTAGTTAACCTGAAGAAAATTCTAACTGCGCCCCCGCTTGCAAGATCATGCGCTATTTATCTTGATAGTTATAGTTATATGCACATATAAATATATATAAATATATATGTACATACATCTTTGTGCATGTATATATTCATATATATATATGTATCATATATAATATATATAGTATATATATGTTATAAATATATATATATATATGTATATATATTATATATAAATATATATAGATGCATATATATATATATATGTATATGAAGATGTATATATATATATCTTTAGTCATTGCACAGTGATCGCCATAAGCTTTTCATTAGAAAAAAATGATAAAGCTGATCACAGCCAACAAATTACGGTCTCGAGGTCACCAGACGGTTATTCTAAATATTCTGATAGTTTCAAGAGAAATGAAAAAAAAAATGTAAAAAAAAAAATTAAAAAAATTAAAAAAAAAAATGTAAAAATGATAAGTAAAAAGAAACAAAGGAAATGAAAGACGAGAAAGCCTTTTGGAAGTATTCCAACGATAGTTTCTTTATTTCTTTTTTAGAGCACAACTCTTACCTTTTACTAAACACTTTGAAATTTATGCCTAAATCATTTTTTTATGAAACCTATTTTTCCGTTTCTTCCAATGACCAGATCTTTCGTTCTTTTCTTTTTTCTGAAGTAAATTTTTTTTGTTTCTTTGGTAATTTTGCTCCCCTCTACTTATTGTATTTTCTTTACTGTCATCTAGGACAGCTATCGTTATAATCATACATTATTATCCTTTCCTCTTCACGATAATACTACCACATTTCTGTGTTATTATACGATCATAGTGGATACAGAAAAAAGCCGACAACAACATTACATCTTAAAGTTTTCATTTTCTATTAGACATCATTCAAGTTGTGTTCAAAGCCACGTTTTCTTATTCTCCGTCAACGATCCTAATAAACTCCATTCAGCTCACCACAGACGATTCTAAAATGTATTGGCGGATTCGTTTATACTCATGTTGCACTTACACCCAACACAGAGATATGATTACGGAAATATTCTCGTTTTTCACCAACTTTGCATACATATATTTATACATACACAAACTCATTCCTATTTGCATCCACATACAAATACTCCCATATGTATATGCGTATGTACGTGCATATGCATATGTATGTGCATATATATATATATATATATTTCGGTGCGAATGTTTTTTATATGGCGCCATTTTTACAATTCTGTAAATAATAATAATAATGGTATTTCAACTATCCTTATTTCGTAGCGGAACCAGGTTCTGTAAACGGTTTCCCACGGCCTCCCTCTCAAAGTAGCATAGTTGATTCTGGGTAAGTGAGGAAGGCGTAGGTATTTTATACTAACTGGTATTATACTAATTGGTGTTTTATACTAACTCCAGAAGGATGAATAGCAAATCTGGTCTCAGCGAGATTTGAATTCAGTACCCAAAGAGCCGGTACAGTTACTGAAAGGTATTTGTCCGACGCTTTGACGGTTCCACCAACCGACTACACATAACGTTTCTTTAACTTGATATGAATACTACTCTCTCATATTGGCATAAGTTTATAAAGCATTCAGAATAGTATAGTCGATGAAACTCCTCTCGGTATCTGCTTGTCTGCTACTTCTATGTTCTATGCTAACCCGAAGACGAGTCAACTCCAGCGGGATTTTCAGTTTAGACTGGTAAATATGAAAACTTATTGCATCTAGTTCGGTGATCAAACAGTTATGTCAATAATGGACTATCAATACGCTTAGATATTCCACGGTTATTTTGAAAATCGAGAGAAGTTTAATGGTTAGAGAACTATGAAATATCTAAATTCTTAGGCAGTGGGGCTGGTTCACATAACATTAGGGCGTGTGCACCTACGTGACATGTCTAAGAGTCATCTTCTCTCCGTGTCCTCTGTACCTTAGCCACAGAACAATTTTCTGCTATTTGGTCCATAATTACGAACAACGGCAGATATTATCATCCTGAACTACAGTGGACCTAGGATTGCTGGCGGCTAAAAGGTACCCCATACTTCCCCAAAGTCCCAAGCTCAAGAACTGGAACCTCACAACTGGGTGCAGTCTCTTGTCTTGCCCAGGACAGTTATTAACCATAATTGCGTTAAACAAAATTTAAAATAAACATAATTTCAAGAGGTCTAAGCATTAGTACGTATTTTTTAAAGCCTTAAATTAATCTTTCTAAAATCTACAGCACACCGTTTGAGAGTCACTGTAGTAGAATGTTATTTGAAGGAAGTTTAGGACGACGAGCGATCGCGTAATAACATTCTTTTGCTCATAGTTGTTAAGATAGTAGTGGTTCCTCAGCTGCTGTCTCTGAAGTCCATGTTTAAACTGTGTATACTACCAGCTCAACCGAATTGAGTTCAAATTCACCTTTGTATCACGTATTTAGCGAACTATGGCATCGAAGACCAAAGGTTTTCAATTCACCAATCACTAGTTTATTGCATTCATTTCACGTAGTTTTATTATCCTTTTATAAAAATATATATATACATATTTTATGGGTGGTAAAAGTCTCATGAAATGTAATGATATCCAACCGGTTTTCGCTATTTAAATTAGCTTTGTTCTTTGAAAAGCTAATTCAAATATTGAAAACCGTTCGGATATCACTACATTTTATGAGACTTTTACCACCCATAAAATATGTATATATGTCTTTTTTTATAAAAAGATATTAAAACTATGTAAAATGAAGGCATTTCTCTTCCCCTTTTTATATATGTTTTACACAAATTTTCACTTCATAATTTTGCCACGTGGTGTATACTGATTCTCCAGCATTTTTGCTCCTTTTATATTTCTATATATCACACGCTTTCTGTTTACTACATACAACATAAAAGGCATCGATCAACCCGTGAACCCGAAACTATGGCAGAAGGCACTTACTCAAGATGCTACACAATAAGATTTAACCTAGTATTGTGTGCTTACAGAAGCGAATTCATGACAGAAAGTATTGCAGCCATACTAATTTCGTTTTACTTTCAGGAATAGTATATCCAAGCCCGTGTAGTGGGAAAGATGTAGCAAAAGATGTCGTTGAGGTAGCAGATGAAATAGGCGTGTGGACGACAAAGTGAAACAATGGGGAAGCATCGGATTATGGTTCAAATAATTTATTTAATCGACACTGGCATTTACGTATTGTATGCATCAGAAAATTCAATACATGACATTACCATCTTCTTTCGAGTTGGCGAAGAAGAAAATAATCAGGGAAAATACTGTGTCGATGTGATGAGGTAGAACCGGGCATGTTTTGTGTCTGTGTGGGCGTTGGTCATTCGGTGGTGTCTGTTTATATTCTGCGACTGCTACTGTGTTGGGTCGTTCATGCTGAATATGTGGTTCTCTGTTGGCTGCTTGACTGGCGCAAGTTACTTGCTGGCTGTCTGCTTGTCTCTTGACAGTTCGCTTGGTGATGGCTATCTGCAGTCCCTTGACGGATTTTTGACTGTATTTATAATGGTCGTGACAGTTAGAAGAACAGACATACCACAGGAGTAATTTCTACCTATGTAGGTCGCCTCCTGTCCACTTAAACCTTAAATGACACAGCTCAGGTCGTAGATCGAAGAGAAATCCATCCATCACTTTTTGACAGGACAAAGAAATTTCTTTCGCTCCTGTTTGGCTAGTGGTGGATCAAACGAGCGAGAATCCTTAGATTTGGTTTCGAATCTCAGCTTGGAAAAAGAAAATGTTAGTTTTTACAACTGTACTAACTTGTGTTTCCTTTACTAAGATAGTATCTCGTGATTTGGGTAGTGATTTGGCTGTTGTTTCTGGCAACTTGAGTAACCATATCGAGGCACACTTGCACTCACCGAGTTATATTATATTTGTGGGCAGCTTAGGGGGCGGGGTTCCAGCTTAATGTTACACTAGGAATAGGGATTATAACATAGCGCCTTTTTATTGCTGGAGATAATTCTAATTTGATGTCTTCAAACCAGAGTCTTATACATCTTGGCCAGGAGGTCGAAACCTTTAACCAGGTCTGCGTATCTCCATAGATAGGAAAGAAAGTTGCTAGTTATCTCCACTGGAATATAATATATATGCAAATAAGTGAAGGGAAAATGATATTTGCATAACCGTGAGGGTAGTTGTAAAAAAATAAATAGTACTTTTGAATAGGCTTATACGCAGAGACAGGGAGATAAGAGCCAACTAAATAACATTTTCATCCAAGACAAACGAACATTGATTTGCAGTCTGATAGATGTGACATGCTCATCAAATTAGAATACATATCAGTAAAGAAGACAGAACACAACGACCTGTAAATAAAGATAACAAACGACAACATAATGAGGTAAGGAAACAAAAAATCACAGGACAAGATCTTCGTTGTTGTGTTTTTGCTGTTGCTATTGTTCAACCCCAGAGCGCTTCAACTGTGGCAATCACGTTGTGTGTGTGTGTGTGTGTGTGTGTGCGTGCGTGCGTGTGTGTATTGTGTGTATGTGTGTGTGCGTATACACACACATACATACATATATAGATAGATAGAAAGATAGATAGATAGATAGATAGATAGATAGATAGATTGATAGATAGATGGCTATATATATATATATATATATACACACTTATTGATACATATATACATTCATATATATATATATATATATATATATATATATATATATATACCAATATATAAATACGTATGTATACACGCATAGTCTCTCACACTCTCTCATGCACATGCGCACGCACTCACGCTCGCACACACACGTGTATGTATGTGTACACGTGTGTCTGTTTTATTACATTATCCATTATGTCGTTCCTTGATTTAAACTGTAGTGTATGATCTGAGAGACATTCACTGCTATTTCAAACAAATCGAGAGGTTGTGTGCAGATAGCTCGAGAGCTGTGAGAGTTGGAGATATGGACATGGTTGGTGGCTGAAGAATTGGTTTTATGATTCGCATTCCAGCAAGTAAGTTTATGCTGTGCCCAGAACAAGATATTCAGTTATCACCGGTTCTCTGCACCTAGCTACAAATAGGTACTATGCATATGAACGGTATTGAGCTATGTTTTAATAGTCCTGTGATTCTATAATCCATTTGAGAATGTTTAAATCTCACACTGAAGCCATATTCTTCATATAGTGTATTTAAGGGGAGTTTCACGGAGAACTGTACTTTCCTCTTCAAGCAGTACCTAAACTGATGCCAAATTCAGCGCTGCAAACCGACAATATACATATTAAATTTACAGTGCTACTGCTACTTAGAGCGTTGAGATATTGCTACCCTAAGGTTCATATTTAAAGTTAAGTGTTGACAGGGTCGTTTGAGAGTAAAGCATTTAGTGGCGAGGCTGTACAAGGAAGACATTTTAATAAGTAGTCCGGTAACATTCTGACGCGTTCATTCTGGATTTCTGCTAATCCTTCTTTAACAAAATGGCAACACTGCTTATTAAAATGTAGGCAAATATGTTCCTAGATACATACTTGTGATAAAACTAGTTGATTCGACTTGCTTTGCAAGCTAGCAAAAAGTACCTCGTAGAAACCTAAGTTTACATCAAGACTAGATAAACACGTATATGGATTTATTCATAATAGTAATGATATGACATCGTATATGTATTTTTTAATAGTTCTTTCTTATTTTCAGCGTAAACTTTTTCCGGTTTAGTGTCAATATAATACAAAGTGGTTGTAGTGCGTGTTCTTCCAAATTTTCAGAAGTACAGGTTTCAATTGAAACAAGAATACATACACGAAAAACTAACAAGCTTCAAACAACATTAGTATAGGTAAACTGTGCATAAATGTTTTGTAGAAGATGCTCATGCATATGTTCGTAGTTGTAAAATCAAATAAGTAATTTTCAGTGTTGTAAAAATAGCAATATACATTTATTCTCGATTTTAAAATTCTCTTTTAATGTCGCACGTTGTGGGAGAAGAAAATGTCATAGAGGTGAAGATAATATACGAGTCACGTGGTAATGATAGAAAAAGAAATACGGTAAATTGATTTTTTTTTCGTTCAGTTAAGCGCGTCCTTTATAAGACGAGCTAGAGTTGCGTACGAAGACAAGATATTTTGTAAGAACTGTGCTACTGGCGACTACCGAGCGAAAGAGAAAGTGAACGCTACTAGCGAAGCAAAACAAAAGAAGAATGAAGGGGAGGACTTTGATTTCGCATTATATATCCAAAATAGCTGAGAGAATATATAATATTGCTGAGAAAGCAATAATTGATGAGTCCACCTAAACAATACGTAGTGAAAACCGAACTGAGAATCTGCATCAAATTTTGCCAAAAGCTTAACGATACCTACTCAGAGGCCTACGAAAGTTTTCAAAGAGTTTTCATCGTTCTCAACACAATCAAGATCTTGTGCAAATGAAACGGAAGTGAGCTAGAACGTTAAAACTAATACGCATGCACACCAGAATTCAAGCTCAATCTTTGCCAAGCAGCTTTACTCTGCATGCTTTAGCTTCGTTACTATGGCAACAGTCCGGATACTTATTGATCAGACCTTGTATATTGTCCCAATTACACATAAATATAAGCTCGTGGCACTCTCGCCATCTGAACTACAATGAATCGGTGATTGGCCTGTTGGAAACCTACAAATCAACGTCGCTGTTTACAAGATACATGTTACAAAAAAATATTTTGTCTGGAAATAGATTAAATAAAGGAAACGAGGGGGGAAAATGAAATAAACAAACATAATACACAAAGTAATTAAGAATTTTAAATAGGAAGCAAGATTAATGGAACGATAAATAAAAGCATTGTTTTAAAAAATAAAATTAAGCAAAAGAAAAATGCTGATGAGAATTAAAGAGGGCTGAGGAGACCAAACAGAAGATCGACAAAAAAAAAGAGACAGGGATAGATATTGGAGAAGTATGGCTAAAAAGTAAAATAACAATTAGAAAAGAAGAGAAAAGAAAGTAAAATTTAGAGAGAGAGATTAGGGTAGGGTAAAGATTTATATAACTCTGTGTGTGTGTGTGTGTGTGTGTGTGTGTGTGTGTGTGTGCGCAGGCGTAGCTGTGTGGTAAGAAGATTACTTCCCAACCACATGATTCCGGGTTTAGCTACAGTGTGTGAGACCTCACGCAAGTGTCTTTTACCATAGCCTTGGGCCGACCAAGGCCTCGTGAATGGATCTGGAAGACAGAAACTGAAAAGAAGCTATCGTGCGTGTGTGTGCTTGTGTGTGTGCTTGTGTGTGTGTGTGTGTGTGTGTGTGTGTGTGTGTGTGTGTGTGTGTGTGTGTGTGTGTGCCCAACCACCACTTGATAAGCGGTGTTGGTTTGTTTATATCCCCGTAATATAGCAGTTCGGCAAACAGAGCTCGACAGAGTAAGTACCAGGCTTTAAAAAAGTAAGTACTGGTTTCGATTTATTCTTAGACTGCATGGCTGCAGTCTAAGATATGAAACAAGTAAAATATATATATGTATGTATATCCTGAATATAACTTTAAACTGCATCCGGTAGTGGGACTCTGGTTTTGGAGTTCCAAAATTTTGAGGATCGTGAAATCACCTCTTAACCAGGGTCTACTTTTACCCGCAGTAGTAGCACCTCTCAGATTCCCAGCTATGAGTTAACAAGCATGTGATGACAATTCATCTGAGCACGAGAATGTAGAAATAACTTTGGTTGGTTTCAGGGCGCGCAGCAAACCACCGGGGTGGGAGGGACCTCTAGGTGTTGTCACATCATCCTTCTAGGAGAGGAACACTCAGATATAAAATCTACGGTTTCACGTGATTATTGGTCGTCACACTTCGATCTGTCACTTGGTACTGATCACAAGAACCCAGAGAGTGGTACTCGTATTGTACATGCATTTATCTCTAATTCGTACAGATGTTTTATGGTGACCCCGTGTGTTAGTCTATCAACTGAAAATGCTGCAGTGATGGAAAAGTGGCGACGTGTTTAGATCTAGCAAGTTGGAAGCGTACAATGAGTTATTACTTTTGTCTGTCACCTATTCTTCACACCATGCAGATCTGCAGCGGAAACGTATAGTCATCTGAGAGGTCATGGACGGAAGTCAGAAATGCCATTGACAACGAGAAATCAGAGACGGCAATCATCTGTGAAGATGAAGCAACTACCTCATGTGTCGTATGCGTATATGTATAATAAATATGTGTGTTCGTAAGCTTATATGTACGTACAAAAAGTGAATCCCTTTAATATTCTTCTTTTTATCTTGTCTTCTTGCTGCTATTGCCTCGTCCTCTCTCGATGTCTTTCAGTCTTTCCTTCTCTCTTGTGTGTGTATATATATATATATATATATATATATATATATATATATATATATATATATATATATATATTTCGTATGTGTATTTCGTGTGCAAGATTCTTGATGTGGATATGTGTGTTGAAAGAAATACAATTAAACCTTGGGAGAGGCATTATGCCGGTAATAAACACACGCACTGAATTAATAAAGGACTGAACCAGTGCGTGTGTTTATTACCGGCATAATGCCTCTCCCAAGGTTTAATTGTATATGTGTGTGTGTGTGTGTGTGTGTGTGTGTGTGTGTGTGTGTGTAAATATATAAAAACAAAAAGATAAAGAGAGCAAAGGTAAGGTTGAAGAATTTTTTGGATAGAGTCTTACAGCTGTTTCTGGGAAAATCCAGTACTTCCCTTCATCGGAGACAGAATAAATAAAGTAATCTATTATTATATCCATAGGCGGATATTTTTAGTATGAAGTGGTAAAGAGTGTGATGTGCTGAAAAAAGAGAGAACAGTACTTGAAGTGTAGTTTCATTCGAATGGTATGATCCAATAGCCTCCTCAACCTTATATATATATATATATATATATATATATATATATATATATATATATATATATACACAGGAACCATAAAGAATGGCGAGCTAAGCCTTTGGAAATTTCTTCAGATGTTTGTAGCAATGTTACTATTTCTTTTATCAGAGTTTGAACTATAAAAAATATAAATATAGAATGAAAGAAAATAGGATAGCAAAACAACAGGAAAAACAAATGCAAGGGAGATTCTTGGTGAAAAAAAATGGATTCATTTCGATGTTAGTGTTGCAGTTTTTAAGCATGTATTTTAGTTTTATTGGTTTTTATTCATGTTTTATTATTTTTGGTTATCTACTTCCATATATGAATACATACGTATGTGCATATGCATGTGCTTGTGTGCGTGTGCGTGTGTGTTAGCAATTTTTATGTATGCAAGTCTCTCTTTCTCTTTCTCTCTCTCTCTCTCTCTCCTTACATATATACATATAATGTATATGTATATATTATATATATGCACATATACATATATATATATATATATAGCAATGTTAATTCTCTAAATGAAGTATTAACAGTAACTGCACGATAAAGTGTAGTATATTGCCACTTAAGTGTGGCTGACCCCTAGGGGTGGATGTTACTGTTGCTTTTAGCCCCAGGAGGACATCTCCTCCAGCTGGCTTATCGACACACGACTGTGTCCTGTTTGCCAAGGGAGTTATCCCTCTCACCACGACCAGCAGCACGAACGTATCCGGATTTCAGGGTTATTTCCCTTCTTCGGCGTTCGACAGCTGATGACCAAGGTCATCAGCTGTCGAACGCCGAAGAAGGGAAATAACCCTGAAATCCGGATACGTTCGTGCTGCTGGTCGTGGTGAGAGGGATAACTCCCTTGGCAAACAGGACACAGTCGTGTGTCGATAAGCCAGCTGGAGGAGATGTCCTCCTGGGGCTAAAAGCAACAGTAACATCCACCCCTAGGGGTCAGCCACACTTAAGTGGCAATATACTACACTTTATATATATATATATATATATATATATATATATACATATATATATATATATATATATATATTTATATATATATATATATATATGTGTGTGCGTGTGTGTGTGTGTGTGTGTGTATGTGTGTGTGTATGTATGAATAAATATATATATAGGCGTATGCTTATATAAAATATATACATAGATGTATATGTACATGGGAGATTATTATTATTAGTACTATCATCATCATCATCATCATCATCATCATAAGGCAGCGCACTCGCAGAATCGTTGACACCCGGCAAAATGCTTTCGTCCATTTTTACGTTCTGAGTTCAAATACCGCCGTGGTCGACTTCGCCTTTCATCCTTTCGGGGTCGATGAAATAAATACCAGCTATGCACAGGGGTTGATATAATCGACTTGCCCCTTCCCTAAGAATTTTCAAGGCCTTGTGCCTTGAGTAGAAATAATAATTATTATTATTATTATTATTATTATTATTATTATTATTATTATTATTATTATTATTGAGTAAGAGAGCAGTGCATGTCATCAAAGTCACACTGGAGTAAAATATACGAAGCCCAGTATACCCATCATGGCTACTCGTCTGATGAGGGTACACGAGGCACATGTATCACAACCATATGTGCGCAACATGGTGATCTCATATCAAGATTAATAGCGCATGACCTTGCATGTGGGGGTCTACTTAGAATTTTCGTCAGGTCGGGTAGCCCATCCCGCTCAAAAGGTCCTTGAATAAGGTTTATTGAAGAATGTTGAGCAAAACACCCATGTTTCCAAAGGTGAATTATTCAAACCCCAAAGAATTCCTCTCAACACATGATTATGATGCTCCCCCACTACTTCTGCTCATGATCAGAGACGCTCATATCGTCAGCCACCTAGGGACATGCTCAAGTGATTAAGGTCAAACAACTGACAAGCAAATCTGTGGTATTGAGCAGAATATTTGCTGTAGCCCATCTTTTATACCAACACAGAACAATGTACATAATAACACTTCCAATCAGTTAAGATGAAAAGCCATGAGTACCCTGATACTGCATCAGGATATTTATTATTACTATTATTGTTGTTGTTGTTGTTGTTGTTGTTGTTGTTGTTGTTGTTGTTGTTGTAAAGCTGCGCGCTGGCAGTATCGTTAACACGCCTGGCAAAGAGCTTAACAGCATTTCGTGAGTCTTTATATTCTGAGCTCAAATTCCGCCGAGGTCGACTTTGTCCTTCATCCTTTCGAGGTCGATAAATTAAGTACCAGTTTCGTACTGGGACGATTTAATCGACTGGCCTCCTCCCCAAAAATTTCGGGCCTTGTGCCTAGAGTAGAAAAAATTATCATTATTATTATTATTAGTAGTAGTAGTAGTATTATTATTATTATTGTTAGTATTATTGTAAGGCTGTGCGCTGGCAGAATCGTTAGCACGCCGGGCAAAAAGCGTAGCGTCATTTCGTCCGTCTTTACGTTCTGAGTTCAAATTCCGCCGAGGTCGACTTTGCCTTTCATCTTTTCGGGGTCGATAAATTAAGTACCAGTTGTGGACTGAGGTCGATCTAATCGACTAGCCCCCCCCCCCCCCCCCACCACCACCACCAACGCCACCTCCCCAAAAATTTCAGGCCTTGTGCCTTGAATAAAAAAGATTACTATTATTATTATTATTAAAGGGACGAGCTGGCAGAATCCTTAGCACCCCGGGTGAAATGTTTGACGACATTTCGTCGGTACTTACGTTCTGAGTTCAAATTCCGCCGAGGTTGACTTTGCCTTTCATCCTTTTGGAGTCGATAAATTAAGTACCAGTTGGACACTGAGTCAATGTAAAAGTCTTAAGCCATTCCCGGAATTTCCTGGCCTTGTGTCAAAATTTGAAACCATTATTATTTTTATTATGATTATTTGAAACAATGAGCATCAACCTAGCAGAAGTACTCGATACAAATATAGAGTGAAATATTTATTTCGGCTGAAAATTTGATACGCTCACTTGAAGTTTAGCGTCGCGGTTTTTTATTCCTTAATTATATCGTACACACACACACACACACACACACACACACATACAGAGACACGTGTATACAAACATATACACACAAACGTATACACGCATGCGTGTGTGTGTGTGAGTATGCGTGTGCAGTGTGTTTGTGCGCGTGTGTAAATGCATGTATTTCGGATTTTCTGGTTGAGATCAGATATATTTTTTTTGTTCTGTTTTTTTTTTTTTGTTTTTATATTAGACAACCGAAAAATGGCGTTATTGATTTTTGATGTTTGATTCAGTCTCTTTTCTTTCTATTTTGGGAGCCATATCCTTTTATTATTGTTGTTATACTCTCCACTGCCAACACCACCAGTACAACAGCGGCAGTGGCAACGACAACAACAACAACAGCAGCAGTAAACCAACAACAACAGCAATAACTACAATCACAACTTCAACATACACGACTACCACCACAGCTTCTACAGCCATAACGGCAACCGAAATTACCATCACAACCACCAATACCATCACCACAACAATTATAAAACCACCACTACCGCCACAACTACCACCAATACCATCACCACAACAATTATAAAACCACCACTACCGCCACAACTACCACCAACAGCCCTACAACAACAATAAAAATAATGACAACGCCAGCAATGGCAACCACTCTTACTACTACCATCACCACAACAATTATTAACAACAACCACCAATTTCACAACCCCTACAACAACAACTGCCAGCTGCCCCAGTCACAACAATTATTACTACCACCACTACAGTAACACTAACAACAACCACCACTACCATAGCATTATATACCAGCACTACAAGAACCAGCATCGTCACAACAACAACAATTCTGTCATAACTAATCGATTGAGAACACTCATACCATTGCTGAATACATTGAGGTCGTGAAGTGGTAGTATAGTGGTGATGGCTGTGGTGAGGTGGAGGTGGATGTGGAGGTGGTGGTGTTGGTGAGGGTGTGATGGTGGTGAAGGAGGTAGTGTTGATGGTGATCGTGGTGAGGTGGTGGTTAAGGCTGTTAGAGCTTCGTAGTTATGTTGGTGATGAATACAATGTTTGTAGTTTTGCTGGTGCGTTGGTGATGATGGTTGTTGTAAGACTGTAGTTGTAGTTGTTGTATAACTCTCCAGGTTTACGTTGATGGGGCTAACCTGTTATCAAACATGGTCCAGCCTTGACCAATCCGTTTACGTTTCTTCTTCATGTATTTTTTTTTTTTCAATTATAGTATATCTAGTACTACATTAATCAATTCAATGTGTCCTTTTGAAGCTGGCTTGGGTCCTTCAATATCATAGCGTGTGATTTTAGGAAAAACTGGTTGTTATTTCTAACAACTCGAGCGACCAGTTAGAGGCTACTCGATGATCTATATCCACGCGTTCGGTAATTCATTTGCCCATTGATACAGAATGAAACAGCTGGAATTGACTATAGACTGATGAATTATCTACATCAGTTCCCTGCGCTCGTCTGCTGCTACACAATCCCAGCGTGCATGTTAAATGCCATTCTAGATTCCCTCTAAAACATATCAGACAAAACTGGATGACTTTCTGCTGTCCATGCCTAAACAACGGCTGGATAGCGCCCACCCCGGGTCACCACTTCAGTTATTATTCATGTTAAGGTACCAGCGACACTTACAGAAGGACCTTATGTTTCCAAAACACTGCCACCTCAGTCCAACCATAACGTTTACATTCATCATAAAATATGAATCTGAAAAAAAAAGAGGGAGTGAGACAGAGAAAGCGGGAAGAGGAAGAGAGATAGTTAACAAAATGCTTACTCACCCGAATATTAGTTGTGTTTTTACTTATCGCCCCCTCACCAAAAAAAATTTTAAGTTGTAGTTTTATCTCTACAAAGAACGTACATAGCCTCTACGTCTCAACCTGCAAAAGATAGCATCCAAATATCTATCAGAGCATACGCTTTTATCAGTAAAAAGGAAGGATTTATCGGATACTAGAGGTCCTAAATAAAATGTACCTGAAGGAAAAAAACAAAGATGGTTCGGTCATGGTCGAAATTGTTTTGACCCTCGATGTGCTCAATTAGAGCTGATTAATGGTTAAACAACAAGAATTTTACTGTCTACTAGGACAGGTTTAGTAATCAATTTTTTGCTATTGATGACCGAGTTACACATTTTTTCTCATTTTCTTTCTGCCGTCTGAACTCTTTCATTCAGTCTCAAAGATCATCTCTTCATTTCGTCTCATTGCAAAGTTTTGAAATTTAGAGCCTTAGTTGTAGAATGGTACCCATAAATGGATCGTGGATCGTTCCCAGTCACTATGAAGAACAAATCTAACATGTTCTCTCTCTGGTTATATTTTGCGTTGTACTTTAATTCATGTAGATGTTTGTGTAGTTGTTTCCTTTTTTTCTTTCTTTAGTTTAGAAATATATTTTTGTTTAATTTATCTATTTTTGTTTTCTTTCTTGTTTTTTCAGTTAATGCTAGCGTCATAAACGCAGTGCGCATCAAAATTCTTATTCAAAATACTCGTGCAGTGCGGAAAATAGAGCATTAATGCAATGAATAATGTCATAATGCATTTCGACTTGTACGGGGAACAATTCCATACATGTTTTGCCATTAATATACCTCATCAGCAAAGGACAGACTTCATCGTAATTTATAATTCTATTTCTATTTCAACACTTGCAGCCTGAACACTGATTGCGAACACAACAACATATTATGTCTCTACGTAGTCGGTCGACTTCCTGAAAACAGCAGTCAAATTTTCCTCAAACCACAATCCGCCGTCTTAAACAAGGACTGACACTAGATAATGTATTCCTACGTACTACAAAAATACAGGATAGACACAGTTGTATTTCATTTGAGTATAGACCAGCTATTGCACAGGACTTTCCACCTCGAGGAGCCTCTCCTTAGTACTCAGCCTTTCCAATTACGCCTTGCCGTTGTAATAACGGATTGGACAGGTTAAGCAATGTAGCCCTGTGATCAGACATTGATACTCTCTCGCCGTCCCCAACATTGACCCAGCAAAACATCCAGAGAGTATCAGCTGGAGAGAGAGGGAGGATTGAGAGAGAAGGAGGATTGAGAGAGGGAGAGAAAGAGAGAGGTAGAGAAAGAGAGAGGGAGAGAAATAGAGAGGGAGAGAAAGAGAGAGGGAGAGAAAGAGAGAGGGAGAGAAAGAGAGAGGGAGAGAAAGAGAGAGGGAGCTATATCAGCATCCGGCTGGTATGCATTTTAGCTGAAAGGACTGGGGAAACGTGAAATGCAGCACCTTGGTCAAGGATACTACGAGCCACCCGATCCAGGAATTGAACCTATGACATTATGATCAAGAGCCGAACGCCCTAGAAACAGGGCCACGTACCTACACTTATGTACTTTTATATACCTAGGTATCTCTGAAAAGACATGACTACTCACAAGAAGTGATGATCACGAATGGGATGCTTTACTTCATGAATGAATTACAGTAGTGTATAATTTACAGGAGATTTTGCGAACAGTAGGAGTGAACGCGTAGACACTCCATTTCTAAAGCGTGAAGACCACTCGTAAACTTGTATTTTGCTCATGGCAGCGTCCTTGTAAGCTGTTTAGAGCATGACAACTGTTTCGGCTGCTGTTTTCCCAAGCAGAAAACAGAATTTCATAGAAGCCCGCTGTTCCTTCGTTTCAGCCATCGCCAAATTCGACGAACAGGGGAGAAGCACTGCAAAGCAAAGACAAACCACGTGGCAGTACGACTCCACTCGACGGCGCCGGTCGGTAGAACTGATGACTGAAGGTTGCATCAAGTGGCTTCTAGCACCGGAAGCCTGAACTACAATGGGCTTGTTCCACAGAGCACGTTTCCGGTTACTTTTCGGTACACCCTCATATGCACACAATCAAAGATTTTAAGATTGTATATGGTAATATTTTTAAAATTCAGTGCATTATACGACGGGGTGCTGAAAAGTTCCTGGCTTTGGGTAAAAGAAAATACAGGAGGATCAGTTAATTATGATTTGATTCAACATATTCCCGTCTCAGATTCACACTTATTGCAGCGGTTCTTCAGGTTTTCTAAGTCATGTAAAAGAATTCGGAGGTTGGGCCTTTCGCGAGATCCTTAAAACCAGGAACTTTTCACTGCCTGCTCGTATATATAGTTGATTAAAGAATATAAATAAAAATATATAATAAAAAAATGTTGGTTTTTGTAAGATTTTCACAGAATAGGAAGATTTTGAAATGTTTATTTACAATTATTATTCAATTTTACTAATATTAACCTTCATTCTACTTTTCATATAAATAACATTATTCTATCTTCTACGATCGGAATAATATGAAGTTATAAAGATTTATAGAAATACGCTGTGTGCTATTTAATAGAAAGGCCACGGCTCTGAAGTAGCAATAGTAAAATATTGACTCCCCACTTACCAGGCAAATGCAAAAGCAAAAATTATAAATCATATTCTTAATTATCTAAAACGAAATGCATAATGGAAAATAAAGCGGCCGACATACTTTAATAAATCATAATTACCCTTTTCGCCATACAGTTGAAAATACCACTTCACTATCAGCAGGGATATTTTTCTCAATGTTAAGCAGTATTAGATTGGAGAGTCACTCTTTCATATGTAAGCTCTGCAGTTTATACTTAACTTGAGCTTCGAAAAAGGAGCGCACCCATTATTATTATAGTTGTTTCTGAAAGGCGGCGAGCTAGCAGAATCGTCAGCACACCGAGCGAAATGCTAAACAGTATTTCGTCCGTCTTGACATTCTAAGTTCAAATTCCGCCGAAGTCGACTTTGCCTTTCACCCTTTCAGGGTCGATAAAATAAATACTAGTTGAGTACTGGGGTTGATGAGATCGACAGTCCCACTCACCAAAATTTCAAACCTTGCACTTATAGTAGAAAGAATTATTATCATAGTTGTTAGAGCGGCGAGCTCGCAGAATCGTTAACACACCGGACAAAATGCTTGTTTGTTTTGTTTTTTTTTTGTTTTTTTTTTTGTGTGTCTTTATGTTCTAAGTTCAAATTCCGGCCGAGTCGACTTTCATTTTTTTCAGGGTTAATGAAATAAGTACTGAGGGTCAATGTAATCGATTATTCCCCTCCCCAAACATATCTGGCCTTGTGCCTATAGTAGAAAGGATTATTATAATTGTCACTGGAGGTGTTGCATAAATTTTAATTCATAGATATTTCAGAAGCTCATATCAGTATCGTTTTCCTTGATACATTTCAGGGCTGAACTCGGATTACTTTTTTAGCAATGGATAAAAAAGTAATCCGAGATCAGCCCTGAAATGTATCAAGGAAAACGATACTGATATGAGCTTCTGAAATATCTATGAATTAAAATTTATGCAACACCTTCAGTAACAATAATAACAATCCTTTCTACTATAGGCACAAGGCTAGGTATGTTTGGGGAGGGGAATAATCGATTACATTGACCCCCAGTACTTATTTCATTAACCCTGAAAAAAAGAAAGTCGACTAGGGCGGAATTTGAACTTCTGTCTAAAGTTTGTAATCTTATTCAGAGTCATACACTTTGCAGAGAAATTTACTAATTGTTGTCATGTGTCCACTTGCCTTCTATAGTTTAATTATGTAATTAAGCCATGAAGAGACTTCAGGATATTTCCTGTCTTCACCCTTTCCTTTCAATCCCCATCTATTATCTTGAATAAGTATGGGATCTTTTTTAAAACGGGGGCCACATTTTTCATTAACGAAACACTTTGAAACTTGGAACACTGGTGGAATGTGTCATATAAAACATCTTTTTCTCTTAGTCTTCTTAAAAAAAAAAGAAATCCATAAATTATTCCATGTTAAAGTTGTCGTATTTCTGTAATTTCAACCAATCACTGACGTCCATTCAGCCGATATACATTAAGTGCCGACTACATAAACAAACGATTCTGAAACAATTAACCCTAACCCTAACCCTAACTCTAACCCTAACCCTAACCCTAGGGTTAGGGTCAAAGCAAATTTAAAATGAAAAAAGCAAATAAAACGAAGGTATGGAGATTAAATACGCTTTACATCGCTTAATCAGCCAAAGGAGTAAATGTAAACAACTGAATACTTGTCAGTGATTGGTTGAAATTATCGAAATAAGACAATTTTTTACATGAAATAAATTCGAATACAAAAATATTTTTCTGTTCTATAACACAAAATAGATAAGTATACGAAGTTTGAAAGTCTTTCGCTACCAAAAACACTACGTAAAACATTAATGAAAAATGTGGCCCCCGTTTTAAAAAAGATCCTAAGTATGTCCAGAAATGTGCAATATAGTTCCACACGGTAGAACACCTTCAAGTTCTGTCGCGGTTAATCGGCTCCGATTAGGAATTTTCAGTGGAATTTCAGTAACTGCATCTTGTGCTTGTTGAATTACAGTCTGATACATTACTCTGAAATTTTCTTCGGTTATTAGTTCATTAAGTCCCTTCATCACATGAATGACTGTATATGTAGTTGGTAAACCATGATCTAGATGTTGAATAAACATTTGATGCAGTAGACGTCTCCATGAATAGTTGTGTTTTAAGTTGATACAATGTAACTATATAATTGCATCTTCACTTACTTGATCTGGTTTGAGTAATTTCCCTCGGAATGGGACGATTGGACGCGGCTGTTTGGACGCTGACGATTCTGCACGGCTGACAGGATGATCAACTTGGTGAGGTGGCAGTACGTTTTAGTAAAGAAAGCTAACACACACACATACAACACATGCGCACATACGTACGAATGCGCAGGAATATACACATTCAGATAGAATGAAAGAAAGAGGAAGAGAGGCATTATACCTACATAACTATATTCTGACCAATATAAACAGAGAGGGAGAGGGGAGAGAGAGAGAACGAGAGAAACATTAAAACGTCTGATGTCAAATAAATCAACGTCAAATCAGCGATGCCAAATAGGAGATACCTTAATGGCTGTGCCAAAATGGTCTCATACCCAGTTTCAGATATTTTGTACTCAACAGATTAAATACACTCTGAGCTACCAGATTAAAGTATGGAATTCAAGGGATGTAGTCCAAGGGGACTTCCGCCAGCTAAAAGACCTCCAGTAAATATGTGAAAATGTATTGAAAATATCACTTGTGGGAAGGTTCAAAATATTTGTACAGAATCTTAATTCGATTCTGGGTGATTATGACAATAATAAATCTATTCAAAACTATTGGGTTGTCCGGAAAGTTCGTGCCAATTTATAGTAGCTTACCTTTCGACTTATTTGCCATGAAACCACCTCAATTCTGGGAAGAGGATATTTTCAAGTTAAAGGAAAGATGGAGACGCATTGTGCAACAAAATGGTTCATATTTTGTTGATTAAAAATGTAATGGCAAGTATTTATTGACCTTTTTCTTTCCTTTAAAAATCGGCACGAACTTTCCGGACAACCCAATATTTACGCTACACACTTTTCAAAATGTAGCTTGCTTTATCGCTCACAAAAGGCTCAGAAGCCAAATTCTTATTTACTCTTACATCCTGTGTGTGATAAGAATAACTTCTCACATAGGTACAATACCAGAAATTTGGGGAAAGGGGAACAGTCTATTATATCGATTCCGGAAAGATGAAAGACAAAGTTGACTACGATGGAATATGAACTCAAAATGTAAAAAACTGGCACAAATACTGACAGACATTTTGTCCAGCAAGGTAACGATTTAATGATTTGTAACATAGACACAAAGGAAACGATGCTGATGCTATGTGAAGTGAGGGGTGTAGTTAAGGCGAAAGGATTGCCGTTAATATCGTACTTGGGAAAAATTACATAATTTTATGATAAATAATCTAGCTTAGTCACTTTTAATGAAAATTGTCTTGTTTAAAAAAAAGTCAATTTCATATTAAAAATGTAAAGATTATGGTGTGCTGTTTAATAAATTATTTGTTAATTAAAAATGTTAATTTTAGAATTTTCACATCGATGGCTCCACAGCGTCAGACTGTATACATATTGATTTAGTAACAATGGAAACAGTAGTTGAAAAATAAGTATTAGGTGACATGTTTTCTATTAAAAATACATTTTTGAATTTTAACTTTACAGGACACTTTTTAGTTTGAAGAAGAAAAACACAAGCACTCTTACATCCTACCCCAGTACACGCGCCTAGACAACACAGAGGCTCGTTGTGATAAAGTGTAATTACTATTGCTGTTGTTGAAAATTGGTGAGCTGGCAGAATCGTTAGCACATCAGGCAAAATGTTTGGCGGCATTTCGTCTGTCTTCATGCTCTGAATTCAAATTCTGCCGAGGTCAACTTTGCCTTTCATCCTTTCGGGGTCGATAAAATAAGTACCAGTTGAGCTACCGGCTTCCCCCAGACTTGCTGGCCTTGTGTAAAGATTTGAAATCAATATTGTTGTGGTGGTGGTGGTATTGTCGTTGTTGTTAATATCGGTGTAGTTGTTCTCACTTCAGTTATTATCCCCAATATTTCGATCCTTTCTCGAACGACATGGGAAGCCCGTGCTACGATAACATCAACAGCCCACACCTCTGTGGCCGTGTGTAAAACATACTATTGTTGACGTTGTTTAATCCTAAATAAATCTTGATCGAACAGATTAGAAGCATAACGGCCGTCACCATCCGACTTGTTTGGAAGTATCACAAACAGCATTGAGAAAGAGGGGGAGGAGGAGATACAGAAAGAGAGTGTGTGTGTGCGTGCGTGCTTGCGTACCTCTGTGTGTGTGTGTGTGTATGTCTGTGTGAGAGAGAGAGAGAGAGTATGGATGTATATAAAGATAGATAAAGAGATTGATAGAAAGAAGTTATTTATTGTCTCTAGTTCAATGCATGATTGAGCACAGTGACCTTAGATTGACCACTGGCCATTAATGACACACACACACACACACACACACTCTCTCTCTCTCTCTCTCTCTCTCTCTCTTTCTCTCTCTCTCTCTCTCTTTCTCTCTCTCTCTCTCTCTCTCTCAAATATGTATTGTCATTGTGAACTTCATTACTTCAGTGAAGCATTGAAAGCTGGTCTTACTTTACGAAAGAGCAAATAAGTAATATGTTCCAAAATTAAAATTTTGAATTTAGTTTTAGTTATAAAATTACATCTCTCAACAGCTCAATGCATTTTTTTTTTTTTTCAGCTTTAGAATTATTGCTTTTATGCTCACATATTTTCATTAAACCGAATTTTTTTCTTTTTTTCTTTCTGCACTATTTTTTGCCATTTTGTCAAATACTTGAAATAACTACAGGGAAGCGGGACAAAATGAGTTACTATCAATTTCGGATCTATTACAACACGGGGGCACCAGTATTTTCTTAACGAAACACTAACGAAACACTTTGAAACTTGAGACACTGGTAGAATGTGTCATATAAAACATCTTTTACTCTTAGTCTTCTTAACAAAAAAAAAGGAATTCGCAAGTTATTCCATGTTAAAGCTGTCGTATTTCTGTAATTTCAACCAATCACTGACGTCTATTCAGCTCAATAGAGTTACTGCTGGGCGGTCATAAAAATGTTATTCCCTGTGACATATTTCATCCGGTTTAATCGTAATTTATACGCATATATTGTTTATATAATAAATTACGCTGTGCGTATCTATGTGTGTAACAATTTTAGAGTTCGGATTCTAGAGTTAGGGTTAGTTTTAGGGTTAGGGTTAGGGTTACGGTTACGGTTAACAGTCTAGTTAGGGTTAGGGTTAGGGGATTAATACGATATACACCGTTACAGCGCTAACTGTTTTCAACTGAATAGACGTCAGTGATTAGTAGAAATTATCAAAATAAGACAATTTTTTACATGAAATGAATTCGAATACAAAAATATTTTTCTGTTCTATAACACAAAATAGATAAGTATACGAAGTTTGAAAGTCTTTCCGTACCAAAAACACTACATAAAACATAAATGAAAACTGGCGCCCCCGTTTTAAAATAGATCCAATTACATCTCTCAACAGCTCAATGCATTTTTTTTTTTTTTTTCAGCTTTAGAATTATTGCTTTTATGCTCACATATTTTCATTAAACCGAATTTTTTTCTTTTTTTCTTTCTGCACTATTTTTTGCCATTTTGTCAAATACTTGAAATAACTACAGGGAAGCGGGACAAAATGAGTTACTATCAATTTCTTGTTATTTTCTTACTATTTGTTTGAAAATATTACATTGCAAGTATTGCATCACCATTTTGTACTCTTGCATCATCTTTGGAAGTAAACATTGGCCACCATGTTGTTGTTCTAGTTCAGGCAGTTTGAAAACGTCAGATAACGGGTACTTTATTTTCAATAAATTTTCCCTTAACTATAACCCAGTTGTAATTGAGGTTGCTAATAAAAGATCTAGATAGTTTTGTGTGTTCAACAATCCAAATTCTTTCCACATTAATGTCTAATTTGATAATTTTCAATTTTCAAAACCTGATGTCTAAACTGGGGCAAAATGAGTAACGATTAATTTCAATAATCTCTTCTCTTTAAGTACGTGGTGCATAAATACTTTTGGAATAGTCAGAAGATTTTTGCGAATTTGTATTCTACACACGGGAATTCATACAGCTATGAAAGAAAAAAAAAAACAAAATAAAGTTTTTGTGTCCGATTTAAGGGCTATTTAGCGGTTATTTTTAGCACATCTCATAACCACCTGATACCCTCTTTGCTTCTTTGTCACTCTGACGTATTGATGCTTTTCAATATTTTTCTCCCCATAAACATGTTTACTGGTCTATCGCTGGGATTGAAGGCAAAATTTAAGACTGTCTGTAGTTAAAAAAAAAAAAATTCGAAAAATTAAAAAAAAAAATTTCATAGTTGTATGAGTCCCCGTGTGTTTTGAAAATTCCAAAAAAATTTTGAAGTTATGAGGGTATAGAGTACTTAAACCAGAATTATGCAGAAATCCATTCCAGCAGATCGTGAAGAAGCTATAGAGAATATTTTATGTTGAGTTTTTTTTAATTTAGTCAAGTTTCGTTAATTTCATATTATGCCATTTTTCTATGATTCCCTTTCATTTAACTTAGATATTGATGTGTATAAGTTTTTTCAAAAGTAACTCTGAAGAAATGAGGAGGTAAATTTACCTTATCTTTTCTTACTCATTTTGACCCATCTACATTTGTCTTTTATATGCTCAAAGAGAACGGAGGTAATTTTCTGAAATAGTGTTCTGAATATGTTAAAGTGTTTTTAATGCATTTAGAGAAAGTCATTTGCTTAGCTGATGTAGCTTTTGTTAGATAGGAACATTTAAAAAAATATTTTTTCAAAGTAAAAAATAAAGTAAATGTTACTCATTGTGCCCCACCATCCCTTACTGGAGACAGGAAAAACAGACTTTTGGAATATTTATTATTACGACCGGGTTATTTATTATTACGGAAACAGAGTCTACCTGCCACACTTCTCGTCCTATCATCAATATTTCGAGGTCCTGATATATTCAAGGCTAGTGTCTGCAATCAAGTTATCGATGTGTGACAATGTTTTCCTCTGCTTACATCACCATGAAGAGAATTTCACAAGACTAATTTGGATGCTACCAGCTAATATCCAGTCCTGAGTCCCGAGATATAGTATCTGGAAATGTCAGTTTCCTGAAGAAAACCCTTCCAAAGGGATGCCATAGGAGCAAGGATGAGATAACCTCTTTCTATGCTCGACGACAGTGGCCAGCAGATTGTAACCGTTTCTGCTTTAGCTTGAGGGATTACCGTAGAGGTTACTAAGTGTTGGGTGTGATCTCCAACTGATGTTCTATGTCTTTCTGAGTAGATTCGTGTATGTTTCATCCAGTTGTTTTTCTAAGAGAGTTGATAAGATCCAGGTCTTTGATCCATAGAGAAAGACCGGCTCAATCAATGTTCTAAATATTTTAACTTTTAACGTGGATGGAAGTTTTAAGTGCCAGATCTTATCAAGTCTGTTACATGCATCCCACGCAAGAGCTTTTGGGAGTCTACTATGTGTCACCCAAGATATTTGAAGTCGTCAACGTTTTTGATTGATATATTATTGAGCGATTTAAGTTCAGTTAACTCGGAAGAAGTCGTAATAAACTCTGTCTTACTCTCGTTGCAGTAAAGGCCGACCAGTGCTTATCACAAGCACTGTGATGGTTACTGCTGGCACTCACCATGATCATTGCTGGTCTATGGAGAAACCAAGGTTTTCGTCACTGTTGTCTATTAGATTATGCATTGCATATTCCAGTACAATTGCAAACAGATGTGGTGCAAGCGTATCTCTTTGTAGCACCCCAACTAGTCTTTGAAAGAATTCAGAGTGCCAAAAATTGACTGAAAGAGAGAAAGGCTGCTGGCCCTGATGAAGTGCCCTTGGAAGTTATCAAGAGATGCAATCTGGATGAAATAATACTAGATTTTGCAAATAAGATCTTGCAGAACCAGAAAGTCTAGATCAGTGGTCCAAGATTAACGTGATACCAATCCCAAAGTCAGGAAACCTCAGCAATGAAACTAACTACAGAGGAATTGCATTGTCCAACATCTCACACAAAGTCAACAACCGAATGATCTTCAACAGGATTCAACAACTGCTTGATAGCCATCTAAGACCAAATCAAAATGGATTTATACTAGGGAGAGCCACATCTCAGATCTTAGCCCTGAGGCATATCATAGGGGTTAAATCAAGACTGTTTCCTGCCATTATAACATTCGTGGACCTCAGCAACGGGTTTGACAGCACCCGTCGTTACAAAATATTGAAGATCTTTCAAGTATATGGCATTCCAGAACTAGTTCTTGCTGTTTCGAAGACCTACGAGAAGACCAGAACTCGTATGTTGTCATCTGATGGAGAAACGCAATTCTTTCGGAATAGCTGTCCTTTATATGTTGGAATTTCGCAAATTTTGTCAGGATTTTCCTCTTTTTTTTTTTGTTTTTTATATTGCAAAATAACGAAGGGAAGCTTTTTTTAAAAACAAAAGTTTTTAAAATCCTTGTCTTTTCAATGTTTGTCTCTCCTTCATTGTACTTTACACAATGAGGGAAAAGTCAAACACTGCAAGTGAACGTGTGAGAAAAAATTGGAATTTTGAAAAGTGTATCTATAAAGCGACATTTTCAGTCGTTTATTTAAACTTTCTCTGCTACCTCATCAAATACAATTACATGCGATAGATGGGTTTTGAGATATAAAATTCCTAATTTTCCAAAATTTTAATTCCTGTGCACGAGGGGAGCCACTGAATTTGAAGTGCCCTGTCCCCACCACCCTGGTTGAAATCTGGTTCTGTACTCGGTCAGGACTGACCTGGGGTTCAAATAACAACAACCGGTCAGTTACATTTCAATCATTTTCTCCGTTGTAAACACTGGTCTTGTACTTCATCACTGTAAATCACTATTATCTACATTGTTTTTCCTCCTACTGGAATCGACAAATTAAATACCAGTAATATATTGCGGTTGAATTTGATCAGTTATAACTTACTGCTCCAAATATATGCATCTCTTGAAGTTTTAAAAAATGGCATTGTTATTCTTCTATTGTTAATCAGGAGGAGGAGGAGCAGGAGGAGGTAGAAGAGGAGGAGCAGGAGGAGGTCGAAGTGGAGGAGCAGGAGGAGGTAGAAGAGGAGGAGCAGGAGGAGGTCGAAGAGGAGGAGCAGGAGGAGGTCGAAGAGGAGGAGCAGGAGGAGGTAGAAGAGGAGGAGCAGGAGGAGGTAGAAGAGGAGGAGCAGGAGGAGGTCGAAGAGGAGGAGCAGGAGGAGGTAGAAGAGGAGGAGCAGGAGGAGGTAGAAGAGGAGGAGCAGGAGGAGGTAGAAGAGGAGGAGCAGGAGGAGGTAGAAGAGGAGGAGCAGGAGGAGGTAGAAGAGGAGGAGCAGGTGGAGGTAGAAGAGGAGGAGCAGGAGGAGGTAGAAGAGGAGGAGCAGGAGGAGGTAGAAGAGGAGGAGCAGGAGGAGGTAGAAGAGGAGGAGCAGGAGGAGCAGCAGGAGCAGATGTGGTTGTGCTGATGGTATAAATTAATAATGATTATGATGATAATGATGATGGCGTTGATGATGATAATAATAATGAGGAGAAGGAAGAGGAGGAGAAGGAAGAGGAGGAGAAGGAAGAGGAGGAGAAGGAAGAGGAAGAGCAGGAAGGTTAAAAGTTATGGAGAAACTAATGATGACCATGATTATCATAATGATCATTTCTCAATCATCATCATCATCATCGTCATCATCATGAAATGAAAAATGTTAATGAAGATGATGACAACGAGGAAGAGGTGGAGAAGGAGGAGGAGAAGAAGGAGGAGGTAAAGAAAGAGGAGGACAGTGGTGGTGGTGGTGATGGTGGTGGAGGTGTGCAGCTGCTGCTGTTGCTTCACTTCCATTGCTGTACTAGACTTGGCACGCGAGAAAAATCTAGTTTTGCTTTGTTCGTTGTAAAAGAAAACCAGTATGTCTAACACGTCCAACATGGATGGCGAGCTTATTCTGTCAATACCGCTTTTGTTTGGAGAGATGAGAAGCTGGAGGGGGGTGAGAATAAAATATAAGAATAAGAATCAAAGAGAAAGGCTATTGTACGTCCTATTGATTTATTGGTTATGAGTCGAAGTCATGTACGGCTGTCCTTGAAATGGTGGCCAACACATTTATTAAAATGCCAGACAGACTGGATTGTCTCCCGGCAAACTACAGGAGATTATTTACTGGGCGTTCAATACCGAATATGTTTTTTTTTTATTATTATTATTATTATTATAATTATTATTATTATTATACTTCTGAGTTCAAATTCCGCCGAAGTCGACTTTGCCTTTCACCCTTTCGGGGTCGATGAAATAAGTACCAGTTATGCACTGGGGTCGATGTAATCGATTAGCCCCCATCTACAAAAGTTTCAGGTCTTGTATCTATAGTAGAAAGGATTATAATTATTATTGTTGTTGTTGCTATTCGTACAGGAAGCATACGTGTCCTCTTGCTCGTAAGTAGAACCTTTTAAATCGGGTCTCCAAAAGTTGCTAACTGTCTATTTTGTTACAAAACGCTTGTTAAAACCACCACTATTGCATAGGTTTGGTTTGGTTTGGTCTGGTCTGGTCTGGTCTGGCTTTGTTAGCCTGTTTGTTTGGTTATTTGTTTGTGCCTGTTTGGGAGCACAATTTCGAAAAAAAAATTTCGTTTTGTTTGGGAAAAATAATTTTTTAAATAGACTTGGCGACGCCAATCTTGCTAAGAGACATGGAAGAGGAAGTATGAGGTATTTTTGATAGTGAGTTGCATGATACCGTGGAGTCCTCCACCTTCTACCCTCAAATGGAAGGGGAAATACAGTGAAAGGGAATTCAAAGTACAAATGGAAGGAGAATTCACAGTACAGTGAACCACATTACCACCATGACAACAAACAGCAGCAACAACAACAACAACAACAACACAGCACGGGAATTTAATTCTAATTACGAAGCTAAATTCCCTGCAATAAATGAAACATTGTGGAGGCACAATGGCCCAGTGGTTAGGGCAGTGGACTCGCGGTCGGAGGATCGCGGTTTCGATTCCCAGACCGGGCGTTGTGAGTGTTTATTGAGCGAAAACACCTAAGCTCCACGAGGCTCCAGCAGGAGGTGGTGGCGACCCCTGTTGTACTCTTTCGCCACAACTTTCTCTCACTCTTTCTTCCAGCTGGGGAAACCGGGCGAAAAAAAATGAAACATTACCAAAGACATCGACTAACAGCGGTAACAATAAGACTTCTAGCGCGGCAACTACCAACTCCACCACCACTGCAACAACAAAAAAGTTATGATAGACGAAAAAAAAAAGCAAAAGCAACAGTAGCGTTGCAAAACTGAAATATTTGATTTGCAAAGTGTAAGGCGGCGAACTGGCAGAATCGTTACCACGTCAGGCAAAGTGCTTCGCGACATTTCGTCCGGCTTTACTTTCTGAGTTCAAATGCCGCCGAGGCTGACATTGCCTTTCATCCTTTCGAAGTTGATAAAATAAGTACCAGGTCGATGTAATTGACCTATCCCTTCCACCACCCCGAAATTGCTGGCGTTGTCCAAAATTTGAAATCAATATTTCCGAACTCTGTGTGTGTGTGTGTGTGTGTGTGTGATTTGAGGTACATTAAGCTCCACTTTTCAGCATGTCGTGCGATAACATATACACTTTCTAGTAAAACGTCAGCTCGTTTAGTAATGATTTTAAAACAAATTTTCATTCTATTTCAGTTAATATTTTGTGGTAGTTTGTGAATTTAGGAAGATTTGGTTGTTGCTTTTCTCAACAGTGGTTCTCAACTGGGGTCCATATGACCTTTGGGTGTCCACATAAGATTCTGTTGCTGAAATGTATGCGCAATAAATTGGTTATACTCTTAAAGTAATTCACAAAATATTTTAACAATTTTTTTTATACAATTTCTAATATTTAATTATAAAAATATAATAGGACTTTTTGAACATGGAATAGCTGTGCGGATCCATCCAAGTAAAATAAGAATCAAAGGGGTCCAGAGGTAAAAACAAGAAAATCGTTGAGAACCACTGATTTGTATGAAGAGATCTCCACATTTGGCTCATACTTACATGTAGGTGTACGTGAATCAGTAAAGAGGGATTCTGAAGAAAATGTATATCTGACATATCAAGCGACCACTTAGATAATCTCTCGCAAAATGACAATTACACCACCAACGATGACAACACTGCTACAACATCAACAATATTCAACAACAGATTGTTGAATATTGTTAATGAAAGGCGCCTCTGTTCTGACAAGATACCGTTGCTTTGTATATCAGTGACTATATTATGCAACGTAACCTTTAAGACGTCAAGTGTGATTTGTGTAATTCGTGGTTTGGTTGATGTTTCCAGTAGAGAGAGCCACCGTCTATTTCGAGTGCCCTTCGGCTGCTTGTCAATGACTCTTAATCTTATCCATGTCTAAAGCAACGATTATCAAAAGGGAGAGACTTAGTTCTCAGAGGAGAAATTTCAATTCTAAGGAAAAGAATTTTAGCCAGTTGAGAGGAAAACTGAGCCAGTCAAGAAAGACCTCTCTAAACTAGGTAAGAATGCACCTTGTACACTGTGTCTATATCAAATGAAATACCAATATACACTGTGTCTATATCAAATGAAATACCAATTAGGAATTAACAGCTCACAAAATATCTGCTGTTTAAACTTAATCTTATTTGGGACTTTTCGATTATTGAGGTTTGAAAGACGTGTTCATGGTTATATTATATTCGGGCTCGGTAAGCGCTTTTGTTATTCCCAACAACATAGTTAAATATGTCTTTAGTGCTGTTGTGAATATATTGTCTAAATAAACGAAGACATTTCAGCCTTTGCTTGAATGGGGATCTTCGAGCAAAACTAACTGTTTCTCGATATCCTAATTTAGTTTCTATTCATTCAGGCCATAGTGAGCAATAAATCAAATGCAAGTTTTGTATCGCAAGGATTTGATTATTACACTTTTTGTTGGTGTGGTCACTAATTTATAGTATGAAAGTGTTCGTGAAAAAGTCCTGTGAGTGAGCTTTTGAGAAACATGTGTAATGAACTATCAGAAGGCAGTTTTTAAACAAATAATTTAATTTATTAAATTATCACAAGAGCTAATAAGAGCGTAGCTTGGGTATGTGTGCATGAGTCAGAGAAAGCTTTATAATAGATTCAATTAGAAGTCATTATGAGCTAATAGCAACGGAGCTAGCATAAACGAAAATATACTGCTCATAACATGACAAGAGTAGTAGGCCGATGTAGTGGGCGGAGCGAAGTGGGCATAAATGAAATAGACTGTTTACGATGTAGCAAGTTGAGAGCGGCTAAAAATTTAGAACTAGCGGCGCGCAGTTGGTGTGAAAAACAAAGAGGCCGTTCCATGTTGAAAGAGGGATGTTTCTCGTCTGCCGTCTATCCGCTAAATGATTAAAACGCGGGCTTCACTTTAAGAGCAGAGAACTGTTTCTAGTATTCATACGCGTCCAGCCGTGATTGGCTGGACAATTCCAAAGCACAACTGCGCTATGACGCGACAACTAAAATAGCTTTCCTGACATGCTACACCCTCTTTTTTCTTTCGATAACAATAAAGTGTTTTTGGTCTTCTCGGCAGTATATTTGGCATTAAATTAAATAGAACATTTATGATCTATTGAAATAAAATATTTTTTTTCATTTGGTTGCAATTAATAAAGAATTTAGTTTCATGGATTGTTTCAATAATTACAACTCTAAAATTATAATGGTGAAAATATGGATCTTTTTTAAAACGGGGGCCACATTTTTCATTAATGTTTTACGTAGTGTTTTTGGTACGGAAAGACTTTCAAACTTCGTATACTTATCTATTTTGTGTTATAGAACAGAAAAATATTTTTGTATTCGAATTTATTTCATGTAAAAAATTGTCTTATTTCGATAATTTCAACCAATCACTGACAAGTATTCAGTTGTTTATCTTTACTCCTTTGGCTGATTAAGCGATGTAAAGCGTATTTAATCTCCATACCTTCGTTTTATTTGCTTTTTTCATTTTAAATTTGCTTTAACCCTAACCCTAACCCTAACCATAGTTAGTAACACAATTTACTGTAATAATTTGGCTTGTTTTCATTCTTTTATAATAACAAATTTTGTGCCTAGGAAATTTACCCAGTATGCTCCTCCGGCTCCCTATCCTACGTCACTCGGTCTCCCAACCATAATATGGTCGCATTTGACGCAGGGCAATTTTTTTATGCATTTAAAAGTAAGAAAATCGCGTCCAATCTGCCGGCAAATACGGTGTGTGTGTGTGTGTGTATGTGTGTGTGTGTGTGTGTGTGTGTGTGTGTGTGTGTGTGTTTATGTGTGTGTGTTTATGTGTGTCTGTGTTTGTCTCCTCTCCACCACCATCGCTTGACAATCGATGCTAGTGTGTTTACGTCCCTATAACTTAGCGGTTTGGTAAAAGAAACCGGTGGAATAAGTACTAGGCTTACAAAGAATAAGTCCTGGGGTCGATTTTTTCGACGTAAACCCTGTAAGGCGGTGCTCCAGCACGGCCGCAGTCACATGACTGAAACAAGTAAAAGAATAAAAGAAAAAGTGTGTTTTTATGTGAGCACAAGGCCTAAAATTTGGGGAAGGGATTAACTGGTATTTTATTTTATCGACTCCTGAAAGGACGAAAGATAAATTTGACCTCAATAGATTTCAACTGAGAAAGTAAAGACTTGGAACAAATTATCTGCAGGGCATTTTTTTCTAATATTCAGACAACTCTGCCAGACCACAGCTTTAAAATAGTGCATAATAATAATGGTTTCTAATACAGGCACGAACCCAGAATCGTAGTGCATTATGATGTTTTACGATAATGGTATATATTGATATTCATTGTTGTTCAGTTACGGCTC
Organism: Octopus bimaculoides; assembly: GCF_046866305.1. Taxonomy (NCBI): domain Eukaryota; kingdom Metazoa; phylum Mollusca; class Cephalopoda; order Octopoda; family Octopodidae; genus Octopus; species Octopus bimaculoides. Next base: position 3,081,562 of record NC_142932.1, on the reverse strand, counting down.
CGCCTTCAGCAACCACATTTATAATCACAGGCGTTCCAAATGTCTTTCTTTTTGAGATGGCCTAATAGTTAGAATGCTGGACTCACGATCATAAAGTCATGGGTTCGATTCATAGACTAGGCGATGTATTTTGTCTTTAGTAAAACACATTCATTTCACCATGCTTCAGTCTATGATAACCGTAAAGTGTACCAACCGAGCGATCGTGCAACCTTCTTACCATTATTATCCAAGATGTTCTACTTAACCCAGAGTGGGAGGGCTGAGAAGGTGCCATGTCTACTTACGATTACATTGGCACGTTAAGCAAATAGCAAAAGCATGAGATAGTTACCAAGTTAGCTACATGTCTAACTTGGTTACATGCACCATGTTGTAAGTTTTTTTAAACCAAACTATAACCTTAACTCTTGCAAGAAATGGTTATAATTGGCTTAGTATATCTAGAACTACATTATCTAATGCGTCCTCATATTATTTGAGACGACAGGATTTTAGACCTATTTCTAACTAATTGAGCGACTAGAGTCTCCAACGTTGGCTCTAATCCTTGAATATGCTACATATACTCCTTGAAAGATAGGATGGTCATGATCCGGTCTGACCCGCGGCTAAGCAATGACCATCAAACACACCAACATCAGAACATACCACCACTACTACCACAGCACGTCACCAGCATGACAACAGTCACAATCACTCCCTCAAGCACTACTGCCACCACATCTACTACTACCACAACCACTATCCACCACTACCACCGCCACCATTACATCCATCACCAAACTACCTCGACCACTGCTACCATTACCTTCGCTGAGCTTTCAGACGTTTTCCAGCAGTGCTCAGGATAAAACAATTGCTATCTCATTAGTATGTATGTATGTATGTATGTATGTATGCGTTTATATATTCACGTGTGTGTGCATGTGTATGTATGTGTATGTATACAAACATTTTTTTCTCATTTTATCAAATTTAGCGACTCTATTATTCTTATATGGCAAACTCGTGTTTTTCCTTTTGTTTCATTTATTTATTTATTCAGTAGTAGTAGTAGTAGTAGTAGTAGTAGTAGTAGTAGTAGTAGTAGTAGTAGTAGTAGTAGCTGTTGTTGTTGTTGTTGTTGTTGATGATGATGATGATGATGATGATGATGATGACGATGCTGATGATGATGATGATGGTGGTGGTGGTTGTGGTGGTGGGGATGATGATGATGATGATGATGATGATGATGATGATGATGATGTTGATGATGTTGATGATGATGAAGATCCATAATTCGATAAAAGTAAAGAAATTCTTGAGTTATCGTTTTTCCATACTGAAGAATAATATAAAACCTGAAATTCGATTCCGGGTGGTGTAGTGAGGTGATGTGGAAGAGGAATGAGATCGTCTGATGTCCATTGTCTTTCTTTCAATGGCCAACCACCTGACAACCACTTAACTCAATTCACTCAAACCGAACCTGGGAAAAAACGAAATTAAAGATCGAAACCGGGTTTCGCATACTGTTTCCTGTATACATCGGGAATGTAACCTCTTGCTTATCACCTACTAGCTTTGACAAACGCGGGGTTTGATTTCTTTTTTTTCTTCTTCTTTTGCTTTGTACAGTATATTTAGAATCACATTAGAGGTATAGCAAGGGGGATCAGAGTGAAAGATACAGTCAGCGACTCCCTAAACGCACACGTAAGTGTAAAGTTTGCTCTTGCTTATATCATGCCTATTCATTATCGTGTCGGTACAAAAAGTGCCTTTGCTCTTCACCGTGGGCACTTAGAACTATGAAACTACGCCACATTATTTTAATGAGTCTTATTTTCTAAAATGGTTGGCTATAGTTTGACGAGGATTTCGCTGCTGTTTCTAGCGGGTCAAGGGACCGATTAATGGCTCTGAGATAGGGCCCACAATATAGAGATGACACTAAGTGCAGAAAGACATTCAAATCATCGTTTTGTTGATTGCTGAATATAGACCCTATATTGTGGGTCCTACTTACTTTTCTTTCCTCACTCCAAGGTTGATAAAATCAATACCAGCTATATACTGAGGATCACTTCGATGGAAATTATCTTCACTAAATAACTAGGTAAGCAATCGATTAGTTAATTGATTAGTTAGTTTACAAGTTGACTATCAATAGTGAAGATAAACGAAATAATTAATGCGTGTATTTTAATTGGTACACCTGCTTGAGTCTTTCAGGGGCGAGATAGATAAGCAAAAAAAAAAAACTAGAAGGGCAAAGATTTATTCATTGATTTTATATTGACCGCACATAAATTTGTGCTTTATCATTAACTAAATTAAGCATTTCTGGTGGGAAATTACAAAAAATGTATATAATTTTGACTTAGTGGAGGTGGTCTAAAATTTGTACCTCCGAACAATAGGTACATCTTTATTTGTGATAATCTTAGAAACATTACTTCTTTTTACCAAGACAGAGGAACTCCGCAAATAGAACATTTCCACTCTGTTCTGATTTGTCTAGCATTTGAGCTGCACAAAACACACCTCCTTCTAGTTCCGCTTATTGGTTGATGAGCCGACTTTCTCTTTCTAATTTCTAATGAAACATGAGGCTTTCGCCCTTTATATTGAAGGCCCTTTAGTCTTTCTCTTTAGCACAATAGATTCTGCTGCTAAGCCATCAATAACTTCCAATCTGAATTTTTTCCGTGTCATATTGCAGTCCTGTACTTTCTTATTAAAGTATGAAAGCGTTTACAATTGCTGCATCAAGACAGTTAAAAAAATATTTTGTGCTACCATTTGTGACTTCTACGGCCTATTTCATAGGTTTTCTTTAGCTGGTCAAACTTATCTACACAATTCATATGTAGGTTGTAATATTTTATCATAAGTGGGCAGTTTATTTGGAGCTTGCTTCCATCCTTTTCTCGCCTTGAAACTTGGCATATTTCAGTAGGATCGTGAAAATTTGAAGTACCATATACCACTCTCTTATCTTTCCATTTCACAGCCGAGATTCTATCGTCAAAAATAAACCAGTCATGTTCACCTCTTTCCAAGTCTTTGTCATTCTTATAGGATTGAAGAAATTTCACCCTTTTGTTATTTACAGTGTCACATGCAAATAATTGATCTTCTTTCAAATACTTAACTAGGTCATAGCTAGTAAAATAGTTGTCAAAAAAAATTATGGTTTCCTCCTTTTAGTTGACTTGTTAGTTTTCTAACTACATTCCCTTCTAAGTCTCTTGTAACTTTACCAGTATTTTTACCTGTATAAATTTCACCATCAATAAAATACTCTGACTTATCTGCCAGTACCCAAATTTTGTAACCCCTATTATTGGTTTGATGGGGTTATATTGCTTTAGACTATTCCTACCCTTAAATTTTACCATTGATTCGTCCACTGCAACTACATAACTTGCACAATAGAATTTTTTAAAGTTATTTTAACTTATTTATCATTTCAAGGTATGGTCTGACTTTGTACAATTTAACTAAGTTAGGGGAGGCCCTTTCTGGCATAAGACAATTGTCATTCAAATGAACATGTGATAATAACCAATCGAATTTTTTTAATGGCATTAGTCTGCTTATAAAAGGATCATTTAGCTTTAGATCTGTACTCCATTAATCTCTATAACTGGGCAAATGCTTAACTCCCAACATCAAATTAATGGCCAAAAAAGTTATTGTTTTTTTGGCAGTAATAGGAACCAAATTTTTGCCTGGTTGAACAGCGTACAAATTAGTATGAAAAACAATATGTTCTATTATGTTATCAGTGAACAACTTACGGAATATTGCATAAGGTATGGGCTCTTGCATTTCCTGGATATCTTTTGCAACACCACTTGGTTTGGTAAAAACAGTTGTTGGTTGTGCAACATTTACCTTAGCCAATTTGGGATTTTTATTACCTGAAAAAGAGGCTAATGGAGCATCATCTGAATCAGTTTCTGATAAATCATCAAACTCTATTTTTTGCTGTTTCTTCTTCCTGAACATTATTTTGTTCTGTCAAAGCTTTATCTGAGTCATCATCATCACAAGTTGATTCATTATCTGAAAGAATATCTTCATACAAAATTCCTCCAGTCTCCTTTTGAGATAATGGATTTCGGTGGAGAGACATTCTGTAAGGGTAAAATCAGCAAATATTACTAGTTGTCACTTCACAATTTCATAAGGAATTTATAAATATTAAAAAAATATATATATATATATTGTCAAGGTACAGGATTCACACCTTCTTGGAAAATAGTAACAATATTGCTATGTAGGTACTTCAAACAAAAATACAGGTATATCAAATTACAGTTACTTCTAATTTCGTATCAACTAAGTTAAATTTTCAGACATCAATTTGATACAAATGTCTATAATGTAAAAAGTATAAAAAATACATATTACTTTTACAATGCTAAATCAACTCTTCATTGCGTGAACACGTGTTTGTTTGTTTGTTTTTTTTTGGAGGGGGGGGGGGGTGCTCGGTCGTTCTATAAATGTACCACTAATTTAACTAAATATAAACGTTCAAATTTTAATAATTTACCTATAATTATGCAAAATACATTTAATAAGCAAAATATTTAAAAAATCTTCTTACCTTCACTTCAATAAACAATTTTATAACAAAAATTTGTACTCTTGTTGTTTCGTCGACTGACCTTTGACACAAAATGGGTTCAAGTGAAAAAAATATTCCGTTTGTGTCGCAGAAATTGTTGCCAGGTGTAAGGGTAACTTCTGATTGGCTGATAGGTGAAGTGGTACATTTTCTGAGCTACCGACCATGCAGCGAAAAGAATTTTAAGTTTCGTTACGAATTATGCATCATCACTCATTAAACTGATAGAAATAAGTGGTACTTAATTTGTGCCACCCAGCTCGAAAGAGTTAAACACACGATTTCACATCAAAATCCTTGCGAAACAAACACAAAAGAAAAATAGCTAGACCTATATTATACAATAGTTCCACCGTTTTTAAGCAGGTAGAGTACAATTTCAGAGAGATCTGTGCGCTATTTCTAGCAGATCAGACAACCATATAAACGCTTCCTCGTTTTGCCAACGACTTGGATTAAGGTCAATCCGCAGGCTTCGGGAAAATGTCTGTCTAGATTTTGCATTTAAGAAATACACAAATGTGTTGTTTACATGGTATTGTATTTAATTTGATGTATGACCAGAGCCAGGACTTCAACCGAGAAATTTCTCATATATCAGAATGCATCTGCTATTAGCCAACCGTCTAATTTACGAAACACAAAATTAAAATATTAGATAATATTGTTTGATAATAATTGTATTTGCATGGAGTTCGATGATCAACTTCGTCCAAACCTGTTGAAAATCCCTCTTAATTATGGAGGTGTAATGTTTTGGAAATTTATAGAGTATTTTTGTCTTTATATTGTTTAGTGCTCTAATATTTACCATAATTTCTTTCTGAAATATCTTGTTACATTACATTTAATTCAATTTAATGTGGACTTCAAATATAAAGAAAGCTCTCCAGCCTCGATTAAAATTATCATTTTTGTAGCAATAACTTGTCTCGGACAAGTTGCTCCAGTGTTGTTCCAGCATGGCCACAGTCCATAAGAGTGAAACAGAAACGAAGAATGGTAATAACAATTATTAATAACTTCGTTATTTTAATGACATTTTAGTTCCCAAACCTCTGTACTTCGATCGTTCTTGTAGTAATTTCTTTTTGACGAGATTATTGTCGGCTGGATCTGACACTTCAATCAATCTAAAAATGCAATCACACTTAACATTTAATGATGATAGCCACCAGATGGCTCTGATTCATTTAACTGTTTGAACTACTTAGTCCGATAAAACAAGTCTATTGTCTTGTAGCAGGAATATTCAGTAGTCAGATCACTACGCCCGATGTCGTGATTCGCTAGAATGTTACTCACGTGATAAAAACAAATCTAACCAATCACGACTTCGCCTAAAGCTGGCGCCAACAACAATTCAATCTTTTCGCGCCTTTCTCTCAGTACAGATTCGGTGCTCAGAGAATATTGACAGACACCATGGAAGACGGCCAACAGGAATGACGGGCAGCAGCTGACCCGAGCTGACAACAATCACAACGAATGATCGGCAACAGCAGCAGCTAACTTTTGACTTCTATTACAACTACACCAAGAACAATAACATTCAAACTCTCCCGACATTTTGCTGTTCGCAGTGACGACAGTATTTGATTTTTGTGTGCGAAAAGAATAAAAATTTTGTTTACCATAAATCTCCCAGATTTCGTTGTCTGTTTTGTATAGTCTAATATGCATGCATGCATATACACACACACGCACGCACGTACGCACACGCACACATACATACATACATACATTCTCAAAGGATATAAGGTTAGAGTTTGGCCAGGATAAATGTTGCTATATGATTGTGAAAAGAAGGAAAACTGTAAAGTAGACTAGCAACATCTCCATCAATGACTTAACTGTTTCTCCTATATCTGATGAGGAATGGATGAGTGTGAATGAAAACATTTCTTACAATGGCACTTGTAACAAAATACTAAAGAATATTACAGCTGAATAAAGAAAATATGGACCTCGGAACTCTCTGCATTCAATAAAACAGTGACCCACAATGTGTTTGCAGTGCCAGTACAAATACCAACATTTCGTACACAAAAAGCAAGTACTGTCGTTACTACAAACAACATTTGGTCTACTTGACTGGACACTTGATGATATCCCAGCCACTGATGAGAAAACCCGGAAGATACTAATCAGCACACATAATTTCCACACTAACAGTGACGTAGACCGCCTCTGCCTAAAACGAAAGCAAGGAGGCAGAGGCTTAACATCAATCCAGACTGCCTTTGACTGTCGTATCATATCCCTTCGGCAACATCTTTTAACCACCAAGTGTCGAAATGCATCCCCTGACTAAGTCTGCATAAATGAAGTTGATAGCATCATGAGACTTAGAAAGCAGCTCCTTGAGCAGCATTCCTTGTATAATAACCTTAAATACATGCCCAAAAAAGTTGTCAGACGAAAGGATGAGCGTATATCAGCAGAAGACCATGCATGGATATGTTAGTAGACAACTCCGGGATGATAGTAACATTACTCATCAAAGCAGTCTAACATGGACCAACAACCGGATTACTAACTCCTACTTTGAATGGTATGCGTTTGCAATCCAGGAACAGGAAATATCAACCAAATACCTGATGCACAAAAAGCGACAGAGACGTAGGAAAAGCAGCCAAATGCGGTAACCGATGCGGACTTTGTGAAATAAACACCGAAGATATCATCCACATCATAAGAAGCTGTCCGAAAATGTCAACACGATATTATCTACTGATGCGACGTGATGTTATAGCCAAGCATTTTGCCCGACGTGCTAACGATTTTGTCAGCCTTAAATAATTCTAACATATTCTCTGCACATTTTCAACTTCATTTCTTCTATACTTTCCTCTTGGATTAATGAGTGGCTGTGTGGTAAGTAGCTTGCTAACCAACCACATTTTCTGGGTTCAGTCTCATTGCGTAGCACCTTGGGTAAGTGTCTTCTATAGCCTAGCCTCGGGCCGACCAAAGGCTTGTGAGTGGATTTCGTAGACGGAAACTGAAAGACGCCCGTCGTATATATATATATATATATATATATATATATATATATATACATGTGTGTGTGTGTGTGTGTGTATTTGTGTGTCTGTGCTGGTCCCCCACCATCGCTTGACAACCAATGCTGGTGTGTTTACGTCCCCGTAACTTAGCGGTTCCGCAAAAGATGAAGACAGGTGGTGTAGACAACAAACAGATGTAATAGTTTAGCGCTCATGCGCGCGCGCGCAAACATACACATATAACTATGTATATATTCATAAATAAGCTTTATTACTCTTAATATATTCAAGTTTTTGCATTACTGACATTGAGTATCCAGACACAATGTTGTTAGTCGACCAAATTTGACCTCACATAGTCGGCTTCTTTGAATATTGACCTTGAGCAACTTTAAAGAACTTCATGGTATTAGATTTTAAGATGATTTAGATTTATCAGTCACTAATCAGTACCTGATTTACTGTGACATCTGAAGTAGTGTTCAATCTTTCTTTGGGGGAGGGAGGGGGTTCCAAGACTATTTTCTTTGTGTGTATTAAGGGTACCGTATTTCAGCTTTTTGCATATTTGCTTTCATCTATTTGCCAATGTTATTTGTATTATAAATGTCCAGCATGTTCACACTAGCTCTAATATAGTTAGATTCTTATAGGATAGGAATGAAACTTCTTTGCCTCATGATTTACAATTACTTTGAGAATCCGGTTGAGTCTGAATAACTTTCTTAGCCGACCGTTTCTGTTTTTGAAAGTAATTTCAATTTGATTAGTCGGTCTGTTGTGGAAAGAAAATAGTTCTGGCGTATAAGGTAGGGCCTAACATAAAAGAAATGTTAAGCTTGTTATTTCTCTGGACTCTAGATATTTTTCCTTTGTTATTTTTCTATATAAGCCAACAGTCGAATTTCTCTTATCTTGAAAATTTATATCTTCACAACGTCCGTTTCAAGACAGTGTATATCATTGCACAGTGAGAAGTTCCCTACTTTTGATATACATCTTTATCATCTCCGACAAGATCCAGTTAACAATATGGAATGTGTATCAAATGCTTAGGACAACTCAACTGCACTGACCTGGCTGACAGAAATGAATCACTTTTCAGTGTGAACTGAACACGTTTTGTAGTTCATCTTAATTTTTCTCTTTTCATACAACTAAATCCACTCTCTTCTCAAATACCAAAATGTATGGTGTTCTGCGTTCATCTCTTGCATGTGTATATAAGTATTGAAGATGACTGGTGAAAATTGCGGATGGTCATCTCTTAGACTTCGCATTCGTATGTTTGTTAAAACTAAAAATTCATTTGGGTACCATTATAAAATTATATCACACTTTGATTGCTGCTTTCATTATAAAGGTATAATCTTCTATTAAAAATAGGTGGCTAATCTGCTCTCATTTGATCGTGAAACCACTCAGGAAGCTACTTTCCTTCCTCCTTCCTATCAGTCTCAGACAGATCAGTTCAGTTTCTGAGGTGCCCAACAACACGTGGTGTTGTCCACGTATGCAGACACTAACCTTTTGTGCCAGTTATCCACTATTGGCAATAAGGACACAAAAATTAAAACAGACAGAAGCGACGAGAGAGGGAAACTAACCGAACTGATGATGTCGAAAGATTCCGATATGTAGCCATTAACTCTCATCACTGAACATATGCTGCTGTAAAATACTGATTCAATCTCAGAAAATGGAACTGGTCGCTTTAGGACAGCAATAATCAGTCCCTTGAGACGTGTTCAACAACTCTAAATTGATCAGGGTCTCACCAAAACTAACTAAATATATCCAGTCAAGTGATGATGGGTTTGTTATGGAAAGATCTCCCGTAAATTGTGGATGTTTGTATGGCTCCAACAACATATCAAGGAAGAACTGTAAACATTTGGGTAGTATAAATAAATTTTATCTTTGCATAGAGCAAAAATTTATGCATAAATTGTCAAGGATGATTCTGTCACTGCATCGTTCTTCAGCAGTACCACTATACTCTGGATCACACAGCTGGGAAATTTCCCAATCCACTTTCCGTTACAGTACACGTCAACTAAGACCTGAGCAAACAATTCCTTTCGAATTGTGTTTGTTTGACTTGTCAGATACTGTTACGGGTCATTGTCCCTACTTCAACTTTTCTGTTGAGACAGTTGTCATGAACTATCTTTGAAGACTCAAACTATTACTGTCTCCAGTTCGCTTCCACCGCAAGCACCTGCTAGAAAATAGATACCACAAATCCACAACGGTCCGTCAAAGACCGTAAAGTAGTTTTATTGCCACGTTGAATCATTTCCACTCAGGATCAATCAACGGCTTCTGTACCTTCGTGTCTTGGAACATGCATTTTATCATAAACAATGAATGGTCAAAGACCAATCTCACCAACAGCAAGTGGGCTTCGATATTTTCCTTCATTCCTCTCCCAGTCTACGAACTAACTAGTCGATTACACTCTAATTTTTAATGTCTAACTCACCTACCATTTATTAGTTACAGTAACCTCCGTCAATTACAGTTTGTCTTTTTCGCAATCAGCTGCCAACATCCGAAAGCCTTTCTGCACGTCTTATGTAAGTTGACCATTACATACCACAAACTTGAGCTGTCTAGCCAATAATTTATCTTTACTATTCTTACGACTAATCAAATGAATATTCTGTCTAAATATGACCTGGATGACCGACTACGATTTTTCAAAGTACGCATTGATGCATTCTGGAAATCCATTCCATACCTCTCACACAGATAGAGTTGGTCGATCAGTCTTAAGACAACGACGAACTGAGGGAACTACAGTACGCATATTCTGTTTTCTCCACATCGTTGTTCTAATCTCTTTTTCTAGACAGAACTGCTACTGTCACTATAAATTTCACGTGTCTACATTCACGTTCTTATTTCTCTATTGACATTGTTCATGATAGGTTTGTTGTCGAAATTATAAAAGTCATTAATGTTATTTTGGCAAATATTCATAATATAAAAAAATATTTGCTTTTCTTTCCCGTGTTGGCACCGTGTCTCTATTGAAAAGAATTTCGTCACTAAAAGAAGAATGATTTTTTTTTCTTCCCAGTAGAGAATATATACAGCAATTCTACACTTCTCCTCCTCTTCTTTGAATATAATAAGTGATAAATCTCTTTGTATGCCAATGTGTGTGTGTGTGTATGTAACCGGACGAGACAAGACATACTGGAACCCGGTTATGAAGGCAATGGAGCGGTCACAGTATAGTTTGTTTTCACGCTATAAATAATGGCAGTTTCTAAGATGACCCTTGCGTACTAAGATTTTTAGACTTTACAGCTACATATTTACTATGTGAGTATATTTCTTCAGAGTGGATATTTTTACTTTGTAACTCAATTCAGAAAAAGAAACCAAGGTTGATTCGTTCTTTGTATACATGAGTGCTATTTTTTTTCTCCTTTTTCTTTTTTCAATTTGTAGCAGACAAATAAATAATAAGTTTTTATACAGGCACACTGACAGAAAGTGGAAGGCAAACTTGACCCTAACAAGGTTTGAATTTCGACCGCAAAAACTCACAAAATGCAAATATTTTTGTCCGGCGCTTAACGATCTTGCCAGTCTACTACCTTTCACAGTTCTTTCCAATATAGGCACAGGGTATATTAGCCATTTAAATAGACCTCGGTACTAGACTGGTACTTTATTTTATCGTCTCCCGAAGGATGAAAGACAACGGTGATCTCAGTGAAACTTGAACTCAAAAAGTAAAGATCCAGCACTTTAATGGTTCTGTCAATCCACCACCTTTAGCCACCCTGAAGAAGAAGAAGAAGAAGAAGAAGAAGAAGAAGAAGAAGAAGAAGAAGAAGAAGAAGAAGAAGAAGAAGAAGAAGAAGAAGAAGAAGAAGAAGAAGAATGATGATAATGATGATGATGATGATGATGATGATGATGATGATGATGATGATGATGGTGATGATGGTGATGATGATGATGATGATGATGATGATGATGATGATGATGATAATAATAATAATTGATGTATCAATACCAGCAGATGACAACGTTTCTCTAAAAGAAATGGAAAAATTTTCAAAATACAAAGACCTGGAAATAGAGATAACTCGAATGTGGAGTCTAAAAACAGAAACAATTCCTATCATAGTAGGTGCCTTAGGTATAATAAAAAAATATTCAGACAAATACATAACAAAAACACCAGGACTTACAAATATATATAACATACAGAAAATTGCACTACTGGGTACTGCATACATTCTACACAAAACACTTTCAATACAGTAAACATAAGAGCACCACAGCAAACCACAGCACATACCCAAGGCGCACAGAGCTGCGCTCGGTAGTGAAGTGAAAGCACGTTATAAAAATAAAACTACTGAACAATAATAATAATAATAATAATAATGATAATAATAATAATAATAATAATAATAATAATAATAATAATAATAATAATAATAATAATAATAGTTCAAGGCAATATGATTTCAAATTCATTTAATCATTTCTATATCTGCAGATGAATCGTTTTTACATAGTGTACATAATCAGTGCAAACGCCATCGCGTTTTTAATCGCTTAAAAGAGAAGACGGTACCCATGACCCCTTTCGAAACTAGTGAGAAGGAGAGGGGAAGATTTCTCTAAATCGGAAACCTTGACCGAATGCTTGCAACAAATTTGGCTCCACTAAAAACACCTTAGAGCTATGTGGTGATGCTAAACTGAGTGACCGATTAAGTCTACCGCCGAAATAGATCACAGCGGAATTTAAACTTAAAACGCAAAGAGCCGGAACAAATACTGCAGGTTTTTCATTCCAAGTACTCATGTACGACCTTCTCAATAAACTAATTTATTTTTTGATTTCGTAGTTGTGTAAAGTAAGGTTTCACAATTTTCCAGTATTCCTTCCTTGTTGAGAAATACTATCAGGTTTATTTCATCTCACTCCTCAAGTTCATAATCTATTCAAATGATGTTTCTTTTTACGTTCTTGCAAACTTAATTTGGTTAGTGGATTACCTTTCTCCGTCAGTGCTGCAATGCTGCAAACCACACCCCGTGTGATATCAATACAGATTAAGATCACGACAACTCTACTTATGTGGGAAATATTTGAAATTGCAGAGATTAATTGATAGTAATTTTATTACGTTCGTTCATCTGGAGTAGAAGATTTGCTTGAAGAAGTGAGACTGATGAGTTGGAAATTTCTAATTTTGCTTAGTTATTACGGAAGTCATCAAAATTAAAATCTTCCCTCTTATTTCAAGTTAATTCTTTTTTTCAACTAACACTTTAATAATGACAAAGTTTTACAAAATTCTTCACAGTGTAGTGCAGGATTCGTGATAGACTAACTATAGACAGAAACTTCGCTGCGGGCTAGCTAGGAAGTGAGTTAGCAGGAAGACAAAAGGGATTTCCGGTAGGAGAAAAACAAAAGAACGTCAACAGTGAGTGTGAAACGAATCTGAGTGAACTTGTTGGCATCCTTTTGTCTCGAGAGACAATGGAGTTGCGCATAAACTAATCCAGTCTGGTTTTTACATTTCATGTCCTCTCCAGTTTTGCGCCGGCCTGGGCTAGATGTAAGAAAATCCTGGGTAACCCAATCGTCAGGATTCCACTCTCGACCTTGCTGACGTAGTCCAAAGGAGTGCAGAGCATTATGTTTGGCACCAGCTTGGTTGCAGGAGCTGCCGGAAGAGTGTCGAGTCGAACACTAAACCGCCTACGGGGCTCCACTCCGGATTTCTTTGAAGGTTGTCTCCTTTCTGTAACCCTGGATAGGGGCCCATACTGGGTACTGTCAGCCGGAGCCAGCTGAGCTCGGGACTCGTGTCAGATAAGGTCGTCACTCCCCGAAGTAGTGAAGAAAATCGCTACCCACAACCTAAACAGAAATACCTGACGACTTAAGCCCTAATGTACGTAAAGTAATAAACCTTTGATAAATGTGTTCTCGTCTCCACTAGTATGTTTTCCAAAGAAATATGACAAAATGGTTTGAGAATCGCTTGTGTGTAAGCATAATGCTTTGTGGTATTTATCCCGGTTCTTTACGTCCTGAGTTCAAATACCACTGAAATCAACTCTGGCTTTCATTTCTATTATAAACCCCAGGCCAACCAAGGTCTCATTGGTGAATTTGGTAGGCGGAAACGGAAAGAAGCCTTCGCGCGCGCGTGTTTTTGTTTGTGTGCGTCTTTGTGTTTGTCTCCCACCACTGCTGCAGAACAGGCGTCGATTTGTTTATGTCATCGTAAATTAGCAGCTCGACAAAAAGAGACTGATAGAATAAGTACCAGGCTTGTGAAAATAAGTCATGGGATTCGATTCGTTCGACTAAAATCCTTCAAGGCGGTGCCCCAGCATGACCGCAATCTAATGATTGAAACAAGTAAAAGATAAAAGATACCAGCCAAGTTTTGGGGTCATTATTAATGACTAACCCACCCATTTTTCCAGCCTTGTGCCAATATAAGAGATTGAAAGCCATAGCCACAGTTGTTTCATATTATCATATATGTTAGTGTGACACTAGTAGCGTGACAATGATTTTCAGAGCTCGGAGATGCAAGGACACTTTTGATGACCAAACTTTAACTGACAGACACAATAAGCCAAAGGAAACTTTGCATCCCTATACTTTTATTCCAAAGGGTGGGAAACGACTAGACACCCATCATTATGCCTCTATGTGGCTGTGAATATAATCCAGATTTATATTGGAATCCAAACTAACATCGAAAATAAAATTAAGGAATCCTTATGAACAACTTCTTTTTGACAGATTCATAAATGACATGTAAGATTCGATAATAAAAATAATAATCCTTTCTACTATAGGCACAGGGCCTGAAATTTTGTCGGAGAGGGGCCGGTCGATTATATCGACCCCAAATGTTCAGATCTTTTCTGTTGATGTCACAGATTTTGACATTTTAAAATAAGTAAAAATTTTCAAATTTGGTATATTCATGTAATTTTTTACACTGAATCCAATTTTGTTACTATATGTTCCTGAAAAATTTTATGAAAGTGTAACAGAGGTTTAAAGTTTGGTGATTTTTATCCTATTAGAAAACAGGATTTGGAAGCTGGCATTTTCTGTGTGACAGATGTCTATCACAAAATGAAAACAAAAACATTACGACGGCGAATTTTTATTAAACAAAATGAAAGCAAAGCATTACGACGACGAAAGTTGTAAGAAGTTTTGAAGTTTTAATGAATAAAGTTATGTGAAAGGGTCGAACAGATATCCTCAACGAAATTTTTTGCGAAAACTTACAAAAAAAATCTGTACGTTAGGATTTAGGGTTAGGGTTAAGTCTTGGATTTAAGGTTAAGGATAAGGTTTAAGGTTAAGGATAGGATTTAGGATTAGAGTTAGGGTTTAGGCTTAGGCTTAGGATTTAGGGTTCGGGTTTATGGTCACGATTGTGGCTTAGGATTAGGGTTTGAGTTATAGTTTGACTCGTCCAAGAAATTATACTGTATAAAAGAACATGACACACGGTAGTAAGCCTTTCTTTACGCAAGTTTCTTTTAGGAATAATACGCTTCTTTTGAAAGTAAGAAATTGCATCCTCCTCGGTTTTCATTTTCTCCGTCATACTCGAAAGGTTAAACTAGTTGGCTACTGTCACGCTTGTATTTAGGTTGAAAAGGTCCACGAAAACACACAATTCAAAATTATGGAAATAAGATAGTGAGTGACAAGACAGCAACCGAAAATATCCGTTTCTCAAAAAAATAAAATAAAAAAGGAAGGTGAAAATGAAGAAAATGATGTACAAAGGCCCAGAAATAGGCATTCGTCAAAGAAAAAACACAGGTAAAGAAAATACACATCGTGGTAATTTAAGTAGACTACAGCTTTGCTTGTTACTATGGAAATAGGCACCAATGTGTCTGTGGCTTTCGATCAGGTAAAATTACCCAAAATTTGCAAACTTTTGAAGCTATTAACTTTTTAATTGTTTTTGGATTTGGTTTGCAAGATTCTCTATGTGAGTTCGTGTGTTGAAGTATATTTTGTTGTGTCTGGGGAGAGTCATTCTCTTTTAGTGTCTTATTATTTAACACACTCACCGGTAAAGTTTTCACACATTTACTCATTTATTTTTCCAAAAATTTTCGTTGCGTCTTGCAACCTTTCCAATAGTCGTTGACTCTGTTCGTTATCCGAGCTGCGTTCTTCCCTTTTATTTGTTAATCTATGACAAAAAAAAAAAAAAAAGATTTCGTTCTCATAATTAGTATGAACAGTTAAATCAGTAAACCAAATTTGAAACTATTGGAACAAAATTTTAAGAAACAGAACATTGCCACTTCAATAGAAAAAAAAAAAACATTGTTCAACTGGTGCTTATTTTATCTTTCCCGAAAGGATGAAAGGTAAAACCGAACTCCGCGGTATTTGAGCCCAGGACATAAAGAGCCGGAAGAAATGTCGCTAAGCGTTTGTTCGGCGTGCTGACGATTCTGCCAACCTGTCACCTTAATGGCCCGTTGATAATCTTTTGTTCAAAATACATATGGTCTGAAATTCTGAGGTGAGGGTTTAGTTGATACCAATAACTTGACTGGTACTTATTCTTCCCACTCTGAAAGGGTAAAAGATAAAATAGACCTTTTGTGGTACTTGAATTCGAAACGTAAGGAACCGGAGGAAATGCCGCTAAGCATTTTGTCCGGTGTGATGACGATACTGCCAGCTCGCCCCATTTTTGATGTCATTAATAATCCTATAGAATAACTATAAACACAAGGCCTGAAATTTGGTGGAGGGGGAATAGTCGATAACATCGATCCCAGTACTCAACTGGTATTTTATTTTATCGATCCCTAAAGGATGAAAGGCAAAGTCGACCTCGGCGGAATTTCAACTCAGAACGTAAAGACGGACGAAATACCGCCAAGCATCTTGCTCCGCGTGGTAACGATTCTGACAGCTCGCCGCCTTAAATGATGTCATTAATAATCCTTTCTACTAAAGGCACAAGGCCTGAAATTTGTGGGGAGGAGACTAGTCGATTGCATTTCACTGGTGCTTAATTTATTGACCCCGAAAGGATGAAAGGCAAAGTCGACCTCGGTGGAATTTGAACTGAGAACGTAAAAACGGACGAGATGCTGCTAAGCATTTTGCTCGGCATGCTAATGATTCTGCCAGTTCACCGTTTTAAATGATGTCGTTACTAATTCATTCTTTTATTAGCCACAAGGGCTTACATAAAACAACATTAGAGGATATGCAAACAACATAAAGACAACACACTTCAAGACAAAGGGTTTTCATCGTGTAAACAGAAAAAAATAGATAAAATTGAACAAGGTAAAACTCTTAATAGGGGTGGAGCTTTAAAGGTCCTCGTGGAAAAACCGACAAAAGCCACGGGTGCCTAATTAACTGGGCAAGAGCCCCTCTTTCATTTCTTTATGCTCGGAATTGGTCCTTTCACACTGGCCATTCTTCCAACATTTGTTGCCATTAATATTACAGTTCTATATTTAAGAGATGAGGAATTATGTACATTATTTACAATTGGAGGATATTTGTCCTCATCTTGTTTGTTGTTAACGCAACGTTTCGGCTGATATACCCTCCAGCCTTCATCGGGTGTCTTGGGGAAATTTCGAACCTGGGTTCTCATACTTTAGGAATGAGAATCCAGGTTCGAAAATTCCCCCGAGACACCTGATGAAGGCTGGAGGGTATATCAGCCGAAATGTTGTGTTAACAACAAACAAGATGAGGACAAATATCCTCCAATTGTAAATAATGTAAATAATATCATTAATATTGGTAACGCTTTCTATTTTGGCTCACATGTATATGTTAATGTGTGTGTGTGTGTGTGTGTGTGTGTGTGTGTGTGTGTGTGTGTGTGTGTGCGTGTGTGTGTGTGTGTGTGTGTGTGATGAAGCGAAATTTTTCCTCCTTTTTTGGTGGGGGGTGAGTGTTAGGAAAGAAAATTTTAGTTTCGTTGTCTGACGCCTGACTGGCCGATACAAGCGATTCTGTTGACAAGTTGCCATAGAAACGCCAACTGCTGCTTCTCTTGCTGCTGTTTCCTGTAGTTCTTCTAAATATTACTCCGATTAGAAACATTGTTGCTCGTCTTGTTTTCACATTGGTTTTGTTGTTGTTATTACTCGTCTCACTTTGAAGGTGGGATGTATTTATTTTTGCTATGGTTTTTGGTGTATTTTGAACGAATCTAATTATCATAACAGTCGATCATTTTTTTTTTTAGGTAAACCACCCTTTAAAGCGAGATGAGTGTAATGGTAAAAATTTCCCGCAGTTATTCCTACAGTTGTTGAGTTGGTTACTGTCGCTACAGTTTATTGCTATGCTGTTCTTGTAACAGATACGTTATATACTATTGCTGCTGTTGTTATTGTATGTCGGTGTTGGTGACGGTGTATCTGTCCCAGGCTGGTTCTGACGGAGCAAAACAAGATATGATCAAAAAAGCATGGGATTGTATTGTTCGTAGGTGCGATTTGAGAGAAGTATACCAGCTACTTCCACCTGTTCAAGCGACAACGTAGACATTCCGTTGTAGTTGTTTCTCCCCAAGTCAGCCGAGATTGAGTAGACCCGCGATCAAAATCATTGTAGCTGTGACCATCCGTCTGTTCCCTATCTATCATGTCCTTTTTCTAATGTTCTGCGAATATTAGGGTGTGTTTTGAAAGAATTTGGCTGCTATTTCTAGTATATCGAGAGACCTTGCAGAGGTTTCCGTTGTCTTGACTGTCAATGATGTTGCTACTCCCCTTCTCCCCTCCTCCTACTACATTATTTACTACTTCTACTACCACCGCTACCACTCGCTGGCAACAAGTCTGGCGTCCATGTCGTCGGCGCATTGCATGCTGGGGGCACGCGGCCATGTTGTTAATATTCACCAAATAATTTCTTTTATAATTGCCACAAGGACGATAAATGAGGGGACATTAAAAGAACAGGCTACAAAAATGTGCGGGGGTTTTACATTGAAATCGAATGAATGAAAGGCGGAAGACAAGTCAAACCACTTCTGTATTCACACTTCCTTGGTCACAAATGTAAACATCTCTATCAGCGAAACAATTCTCTCTCTCTTTCTCTCTACCTCTCTCTCTATCTCAATCTTTACATATCTGCTTATCTCCCCCTCTCTCTCTCATACTTCACCTTTCTACATATCTATCTATCTATCTATCGCTTTCCATTCCTCTGCCTCTCCCTCTCTCACATCTCAATCTCTCTTCATACCTTTTTATCCCTCTATCTACCTATTTCTCTTTTTCTCAACTCTTACATCTCTCTCTCTCTCTATCATCTATATATCTATTTCTGTACCTACCTCTCATTATCTCCCCATCTGTCTGCTTAGTTCTATCTGTGTATTTACCTATCTTTCTCTATCTTACTATTCCTTCATGCTCTCTCACTGTATTGTTTTTCTCTACATGGTTTATGGTCATTTTGCTAACTTATAACATTGACATTTATTGGTACGTATTCGAAATATTTTGTTAGTAGCTTTTCTTTTCTGTTTCACTTCCATTTTCCCAACTATTATCGTCTATGTCTTGCTATTCGAACTAGCTAACTGTTGGTGTTATGTCAACTCCAACCCACTACTTTACACACACACACGCATATATATTTATTTGGTTTGACAAAAACTACGAAGAGTACTCAATACATGTTCTAAAGTAGATTATCACCTAAACGATCGAGCGAGAACTTTCGAATAGCAACGGATTGAACGATCAACTTTGTATATATATAATGTGTGTGTATATATATATATACGATGGGCTTCTTTCAGTTTCCGTCTACCAAATCCACTCACAAGGCTTTGGTCGGCCCGAGGCTATAGTAGAAAATACTTGCCCAAGGTGCCACGCAGTGGGACTGAACCCGGAGCCATGTGGTTGGTAAGCAAGCTACTTACCACATAGCCACTCCTTATATATATATATATATATATATGTGTGTGTGTGTATATGTATGTATACATATATGTATGTATGTATACATGTATGTATGTATACGTGCATGTATGTATGTATACATACATGTATGTATGTATACATACATGTATGTATGTATACATACATGTATGTATACATACATACATGTATGTATACATACATGTATGTATGTATACATATATATATGTGTATACATGTATGTATGTATACATATATATATATGTGTATACATATATGTTTGTATACATATATATATATATGTATGTATACATATATATATGTATGTATGTATACATATATATATGTATACATATATATATATATATGCATATATATATAGACACACATATATATATATATATATACATATATATATAGACACACATATATATATATATATAGACACACATATATATAACATATAGATACATATATATATATATACATATAGATACATATATATATACATATAGATACATATATATATACATATATACATATACATATATATATATATACATATAGATATACATATAGATAGATAGATACATATATATATATATATATATATACATATAGATATATATATAATATATA
>NC_142932.1:3012237-3059737 GCF_046866305.1 Octopus bimaculoides | reverse complement strand
CATATATATATATATATGTATATATATATATATATATATCCTGCAAATAAAGATAATAATAATATTTTATAAACTTATAAGCA
Organism: Octopus bimaculoides; assembly: GCF_046866305.1. Taxonomy (NCBI): domain Eukaryota; kingdom Metazoa; phylum Mollusca; class Cephalopoda; order Octopoda; family Octopodidae; genus Octopus; species Octopus bimaculoides. Next base: position 3,059,654 of record NC_142932.1, on the reverse strand, counting down.
ATCACTGCAATGACTAAAGAAAATAGTCTAATATTAGAGTATATAAGCTCTCGCCCAAAAAAAAGTAGGGTTCTCGTACGCGTTCGACTCGAACCCACAGCTCTTTGTTTAGCGACGTGTGTTAATAAAGGGTTTCACCCGAACAAAAAATAAAAGAAAAAATAGTGTAATAGGTGTTAAACAACTTGATGTAAACGAATAAGAAAAAAAAATGCGCGCTCGCGAATGGGGGGGGGAGAACTCGGAAAGTTCACATCGTGAATGTTCCGAGTCGCCTCACCACAGGCAAAAAAAAAAAAGAAAAATAGTGTAATAGCTGTATTTTTCCGATGTTGTTGTTGTTGTTATTATTATTATTATTATTATTATTACTAGTATTATTACTAGTATTATTCAGGTCACTGCCTGGAATCGAACTCGGAATATTGGGATTAGTAGCCCGCACTCTTAACCACTACACCATATGGGTAAGAGCGCGGGCTACTAACCACCAGATTCCTAGTTCGATTCCAGGCAATGACCTGAATAATGTTAATGATAATAACAACAACAACAACAACAACAACATCAGAAAAACACCTTAGGAATGAGAACCCAGGTTCGAAATTTCCCCAAGACACCTGATGAAGGCTGGAGAGTACATCAGCCGAAACGCTGTGTTAACAACAAACAAGATTAGGACAAATATCCGTCAAATGTAAATGATGTACATAATTCCTCATCTTTCAAATATAGAACTGTGGGGTGAGGAGTTTCGAAAAATTCACCCAAGTCGACTTTGTTTCCTCATAACATTCAGAAAAATGAGTATTTTTTTAATAAAATTTTCTTCAACCACTTTTCAGAGCGTGTAAATTATGATTATACCTTTATTTAATTAATATGAAAAAGAAAATTGGTGAGCACACACACACACACACACACACATACATACTGATACACATCACAATTTCAAGTTTCATTTTGTACATGTATATGATGTGTGTCAGTAATAATTCACCAATTTTGTTTTTTATTTTAAATTCTGATGTAATCATAATCTACACACTCTGAAAGTTATTCTTGGAAAATTTCATTCACAACTATCTAGTTTTCTGAAAGTTATGAGGAAACAAAGTGTACTCATGTGAATTTCCCAAAGCCCTTCTCCCTACTCACAAAATTTTTTTCCTTTTCACAACAAATTCTAATATAATTAAAATTTACATCATCTGAAGTGTATTTATGGAAAATTTCATTAAAAATATGCATTTTTCTGGGAGCTATGAAGCAACAAAGTCAGGGGTGCTCTTTTTTCTTAAACTTCCCTCTCTTCATCAACCCTTTGGAATTTTTTTTTTTTTTCACTTTTACATGTATTCTGAGACACTTGTATTTCAAACAACTGTTTTTCAAATTTCTTTTCCGATGGTAATAGGAATTTTATCCAAAAATATTGATTCCCTAAACTGAAGGATAGCTCATCCTCAGTATCTTGGTGCATGAAGTGATGTATAACTGATCCACAATATTGTCATGTCTGGAAAATAAAAAAGTGGTATATAAAATTCAGTTTGATAGGAATTATATCAATATCTATTTATTTTTGTCATTACATTTTTTATGTAAGCTAATATTTCTTTTCTTAAGGGAAAGGAGGAGGTCATTATTTTCTTGTCTATTTGCTGAAACATCTTAAATGGAAAAAAATAACACTATCATCAGTAATTTTGGAGGAAAAAAATAATAAACATGGCTGTGTGGTAAGTAACTTGCTAACCAACCACATGGTTCCAGGTTCAGTTCCACTGTGTGGCAACTTAGGCAAGTGTCTTCTTCTATAGCCTTGAGCCAACCAAGGCCCTTGTGAGTGGATATGGTAGATGGAAACTGAAAGAAGCCTGTCATGTATATATGTGTGTGTGTGTTTGTCCCCATCCCTCCCACATCGCTTGACAACCAATGCTGGTGTGTTTACGTCGCTGTAACTTAGCAGTTCGGCAAAATAAACCGATAGAATAAGTACTAGGCTTACAAAGAATAAATCCTGGGGTCAATTTGCTCAACTAAAGGCGGTGCTCCAGCATGGCCACAGTCAAATGACTGAAACAAGTAAAAGAATAAAATAACATGCAGTATGGTTCAGCTGTATGTGTGTCTGTGTATATTTATATAAAAAGCACCAGTGGTGGAGGCATTTAAAAAGCACCCTGCCCACTCTGTTAAGCAGTTGGCATTAGGAAGGGCATCCAGCCATAGAAACCATGCCTCAACAGTTAACTGAAGCCTGGACAGCTCCATGTCAAACCATCCAAGCCATACCAGCATGAAAAGCAGATGTTAAACGATGAGGAGGATGAAATATATAAGCACAGGCATGGCTATGTGCTTAAGAAGTTTGCTTTGCAACCACATGGCTTTTGGTTCAGTCCTTCTGCGCAGCACCTTGGGCAAGTGTTTTCAACTTTAGCTCCAGATTAACATATGTCTTGTGAAGAAACTGAAATAAGTTTTATCAAAATGCCTGTTAAAATAATTGGATAATGTACAGTTCCCCCACTACCTTTTGCCTATTCTATACCACCATACCTCTCCACATCTCTTCTGTCCACTCTATCTATTCTATTCCTTTCCATCACGTTATTACCTCTTCTCCTATTCTTCATACCATACCACCTGTAATTCAGAGGAAAGCATTGGACCTCTGCATTCTCAATACCCTCATCACCACTACCACCTATATTCTACAGTTCTTCCTCCCTTTGTCCTTCTGTATCATGGTGCTTAAGTAGAGAGAGAGGGGATTATATTTTTGCAACCTTCATTACTTCACCATGAGTCTTCTGTCATTATGCTCTCTTTACCTTATTCATGTTACTTTGAGAATATGCTCTGGCACCTCATTCCCCTGTGTTGCTCTCTCCACCATTACTCTCTTAATAATAAATGCATTCTCATCAAACTGCAACTTCTCCCAATACCGCACTTAAAGTTATCGCTCACTTTCCTAATCTTTCTTTCTATGGTGAAGCTTTTTCGCCTTGAAACTCACAAGTGTTGGTGAGTAGAGATAGTGCAGGGTTAAAAGGACTTTTTAACCTTGTTGAGGACAAGACAATTAGTCTAGCTTATAAAGCTGAATCTTTGGGATCTGAGATGGAATATTATTGGAGTGGATTGTTGTTTTTTTTTTCTTGTTTGCTTTTTTTCTATGTGTTAAAAGAAGAGCAAGTTCCTTCATCTTTTTGCAGAGCTTTTGACTCTTAGAAGAAAGTCATTTTCAGACCAAATCTAAATGCAAGCAACAAACTGAACTCTACCAAAAGCCCTCAGTGACCAAGTGATAGTATTAATTTGCATGGTGGATTAAGTGTACTTCCCAAGAACAGGTGAAGTCCATCCAACAGGTGCCTACACAGTTTCCACTTATTATTTCATTCTCAGACCTGTGACTATTGTAGAAGACATTCACCTATGGTGTCATTCAGTGGGAACCACATGATTGTGAAGCAAGCTTCTCAACTACACAGCAATGCTCATTTCACAGTTTGTCCAACCACTTATAATATTGGTTTCAAATTTTGGCACAAGGCCAGCAATTTCAGGGGAGAGGGAAAATCAACTATAGCAACCCCAATGCTCAACTGGTATTTATTTTATTGACCCCAAAAGGATGAAAGGCAAGTATTTGAACTCAGAATATAAAGATGGACCAAAATGCTGCTAAGAATTTTACCTGGTGCATTAACAATTCTGCTAGCTCATTGCCTTTATATCTTAATATATAAAACAGAGTTTGTCTGTGTGTATGTTCCTTATAAATTCAAAAACTGAGTTGCCAATTTTGACGTATGGAGACATCAATAGATTCAGTAATCTTTCAGCTACCAAATAAACTGCTTTTTTTGCACAACAACTCTTTTTTACTACAAAAATAACCTCCAAAACGAGGTCAGGTTGCACAATTTTGAGGTTTTTAACTAAGGGAGGCAACTCTGCCTGAATAATTTTTATCAGTACTCGATTTAACAACAAGTCTAAACACATACATATTAGGTGCAAGAATAACTGTGTGGTTGAGAAGTTTGCTTCTCAACCAGATGGTTTCATGTTCAGTCCCTCTGTATGGTACCTTGGGCAAGTGTTTTCTACTATAGCCCTAGGCCAACCACAGACTTGTGACTGAATTTGGTAGACGGAAACTGCAATGTTGTTCATCAGAAAATGACTGAGAAACATGTTTATAAAGAAGAGCTGTTTGTTTCATACTCTTCGTGTACCAATTCTGTCCATAAGAAAGGAACAAAATAATACAATGTGGCTATAAGCCATAACACCCTGGCAACCCTGGGGTGCATTGCTAGTACTACATTAATACTAAAATTCAATCTTGAGAAAGTGAGATATTTATTAATATTCTTATGTTTAATTGTTTAGAGATATCACAGTGACACTATGTCATTTAATTGTCTGTGTGAAACTAAATTTGGATAAGTTGACCAGACCTCATCATAATTTTATTTTTGTGTGTCTGTTTCTTTTCACTCACAGAAATAGACTCTGTTTTATTTGTGAGTGAATAGAGAATAAAACAACACTAAAATGAAATGACAAAAATAACAAGACATAAAGAGGCGCATAGCTAATTTATAACATTAGTGTCCATGTGTGTATGAACTTGTTTTAACTAATATGTACAGCTGTATATGTGAATCTATGCATGTGGGTTAAAGTACTTGTTCATATGTATCTCTCAGTGTGTGATGTTAGATTTCTTAATATGCATGTGTGTGCCTGCACTTATACGTATGCATATATGTATGCACATGTATATATATATATATATATGTATATATATATATATATATATATATATATATATATATATATATATATGCATGTTGCCAGTACCTCCTGACTGGCCTTCATGCCGGTGGCATGTAAAAGCACCCACTACACACTCTGAGTGGTTGGCGTTAGGAAGGGCATCCAGCTGTAGAAACTCTGCCAAATCAGATTGGAGCCTGGTGTAGCTATCTGGTTCACCAGTCCTCAGTCAAATCGTCCAACCCATGCTAGCATGGAAAGCGGACGTTAAACGACGATGAAGATGATGTATATGTATATATATATTTCTGTGTATATAGATAGATATTTGTCCCTTGGCTGCTGGAGGTTAGAATAATTGTCTTGTTGATGATACCCATTGAGGCAGAAACATATATTGACAACTGTCACTTATCTCCAGACAATAAACCTGTCCTTATCCTCTGGTGTGTCAACTTTGGATAATTCTTGATTCTTGAGATTACCTGTGCCTGGCATCGCCTTCCTAGCACTTGTGCCGGATGGCACATGTAAAGACATTCGAGCAAGAGCATTGCCAGTGCCGGCAAACTGGCTCCTGTGCAGGTGGCACGTAAAATACACCATTTTGAGCGTGGCCGTTGCCAGTACCACTTGACTGGCCTTTGTGCTGGTGGCACGTAAAAGCACCCACTACACTCTCGGAGTGGTTGGCGTTAAGGAAGGGCATCTGGCTGTAGAAACTCTGCCAAATCAGATTCGAGGCTGGTGTAGCCATCTGGTTTCACCAGTCCTCAGTCAAATCATCCAACCCATGCTAGCATGGAAAACGGACGTTAAATGACGATGATGATGATGATGATGATTTCCCCTTCTCATATGGAGCTGTTCTAAGTTATCATTTGACAATTGTAGCACATGCTCTAAATCAAGAATTTATATTGTATGGTATTCGATATACTTGTATTTCTCTGTTGTTCATAAACGAATTGGTGGCCATTCTTAGCTCATTTTTGTTTACACACACGCATGCATGTGCACGCGCACACACATGAGTATTCAAAGTGAATGGTGGCTGTGGGAGACAGAAACCAAAGAAGAAATCTAATGATGTGCTGAAAAATACTCTCTAAGTGTTACATCTGATGAAGGAAATGACTATGTCAACTGGCAACATGTGGTGCTGCAGACAACCTGACCTCCCGCACAGGTTTAGTGCATGTGTCTCTCTCTTTGCTCTGCTTGCTTTGTATCTCTCATCTCTACTCTCCATTCCATGATACCCATAACTGAGACGAAAATATATGATTAATGCATATTGAATATCTACCTTCCCATCACTCCACCACATATATCTTCCTATCTCTCTTTCCTCCTAAATTATAAGTCATGACTTGTGTGGGAAGGGACTGTATTCTGCCTACCTTTATTCACCCTCTCTGACTCACTTGTCAGTGGAGGCATGTGGCTTAGTGGTTAGGGTGTCAGCATCATGATCATGAGATTGTGGTTTCGATTCCTGGACCAAGCAATGCGTTGTGTTCTTAAGCAAAACACTTCATTTCATGTTGTTCCAGTCCACTCAGCTGGCTAGAATAAGTAACCTTGCAACAGACGGGCATCTCATCCAGGTGCAGAATATATTCGCCATGGAAACCGAGAAAGCAGCCCTTGTGAGTTGAGATGACTCAAAAGGGCAGCTTTACTTTACCTTTTTTACTTACTCTCTTGTCACCATTCTTGGACATGTTAGCTTGAGTATATATCCTAGCCCCCCCCCCCTCACCATCACCTTATCTATCTTTCCTCTGCACCACTTCACACACCCTTGTGTAATGTTGGGTAGCACTGCACCGCTTCCTACTCAATCCCTTCTCCACCCTCCTCGCTGCCCTTATCAGGCTCACTAATCCCCTGAAACTAATTTTACATCTCCCCCTCCTTTCCATTACTTCCATCTTTCTTTCTCCACACTCACCCATGTATAACATGAGATAGCACTGCACCCCCTCCTATCCAACCCTCCCCCATTGTCTTATCACTCCTCTAATGCTCTCTCTTACCAAGCTTCTGACACTTTTAATTTCCCTCCTATTTCCTCTATCTTAAATGTCCTTGCCCTTCTTCAATAAACCTGTATAACTCCAGCTGTCTTAGACCCTAATCAACCATCCAACCCATGCTGGTATGGCAGACCCACTGACCCATCTGGTCACTGGGTCCAGCTACTTCATTAGGATTACCACATTGTTCCTACCCCTGCTCTCCTTCAAACTAACCTTTGGAATTACTGTTCTACTTCCCCTCTTCTGTCACCTATTCACCCACCCTTATTACCATTACCACAAAGTCCCCTTCACACTAATTTCTGACATTCCTCTCCCTTTTGCCACTCTTCTGTCTCCTCTACTCCCACTCCAGCATTGTTCCCTTTGTTATTCATTCCTTTACAATACATACAATAAATCTGTTCCTTTCCATCAAGCTGCAAGGTACTGATTCCACAAAAGCATCCAGTTCACTCTAAATATTTGATAATGAGTTCAAACAGTGATAATGCTGAATTTGAGAGGGTTTTTTAGTCTTACAGGTTAGTGGCAAAGCGACTTCTATAGTGCTGTGAACTCATTACATTCATTACATCAAGCTATAGAAACGATGCCAAAGAATGAGACAGAGGAAGACATGGTCATCCAACACATTGAATTGTATCAAACCATCCTACCCATACCAACATGTACATGTGTGTATTTGTATATACTTATGAGAGAATGAGAGAGATTTATGTATGTATGTATATATATATATATATATATATATATATATATATATATATATATATATATATATATATATATATATATATATACGTTTAAGATGATTCCCATGCATTCCCTGAAGAGAAGGTTACAATTTTAACATCACAGATCCCTATGGATGTAATCCTTTGAAACATATGTAGGAATAAAGTATGCAATTATAACATGTGTTTTCTCCATTCCTTAAATTTTTATATATATATATATATGTATATATATATATATATATATATATATATATATATATATATGTATATATACATGAATGTATATGTATATAAGTTTGTGTGTGTGTGTATATATTCTTTTACTTGTTTCAGTCATTTGACTGTGGCCATGCTGGAGCACCACCTTTAGTTCAACAAATCGACCCCAGAACTTATTCTTTGTAAGCCTAGTACTTATCGGTCTCTTTTGCTGAACTGCTAAGTTATGAGGACATAAACACACCAACATCGTTTGTCAGCGATGGTGAGGGGATAAACAGAAACACACAAACATATGCTTATATATATATATATATATATATATATATATATATTTATATATATATATATATATATATATGCAATGAGCCTCTTTCAATTTCTGTCTACCAAATCCACTCACAGGGTTTTTGTCAGCTCAAGGCTTTAGCAGAAGACACTTGCCCAAGGTCCCACACAGTGGGACTGAACCCGGAACCGTGTGATTGGGAAGCAAACTTCTTGCCACACCTGCGCCTATATATATTTGTGCTTATTATGTAAAAACAAAGAAAATGACAATATAGAAGGAATAAAGTTTGACAAATAAGGTATTAGCTTAATGCTTTAGTAGAAAGAGAAAATGTTTTGACACTTTGAGTATTAGACCTTTTATTAGAATGAAAGAGAGTATAGAGGAGGTAAGAAAAGGAAGAAAAAACTGATGAATATAAAAGGTTTGCTAAGTTACGCAGAGTGTTAAAGAGAATGGTAAGAAACTGGTAAAATACATAAAGGAGAAGAGATAACTGTGATGAAGAAGCTGGTAAATATCCATGGAGAGAAATACTTGTAATGAACAGAGGAAAAGCTAGATGGGACACATAATATAAAAAGAAATTGGCACAGGGGAACAATTTTTTTTTAAGTGGACTGTAAGGGGAGAGAAGTATGGAAAATGTAGCACGCGTGTGTGTGTATTGGATGAGGTTTTTTGGCAGGTTGACAAACAATGAGCAGAGGTAGTTGTGAAATGTAAGGGATTCAGAGTTTTCAGCCAAAAGAGAAGTGCTGGAAATATGAAGAATGTGTGTATGTAAAGAGCAAGGGGTGCATCTGCATACTGGAGTGTGTATATGTGTACAAATGCATGTATAAGAGTGGAGGGTGTAAGTGAGAGAGGGCCAGTATGTGTGTGAAGCAAAAGTGGGTGCAGGCTTGTGTGTGCCTGTGTGTATCAAATAAACAAAGTGGTGGGTGAATAGAGGTAGGTGTGTGTGTGTCTGCATGCCCGCATATCAGGGACCAGATGGGGTGAATGAGTGTGATTGGTTGAAGGGAGTGTGTGCATGTATGGAAGCTGTGTTAGTATGTTGAGGATGTGTGTGTGTGAATATGGGGTTGCAGGAGAGAAGGAAGAATCAAAGGGAATAGGTATGTAATTCTAGGGAAGGTGGGAATAAGGTGCAAGTTAGAAAAAGTGAGGTGGTGAATTTAGACCAAAAGTGTGTATGTCCAAAGAGAGTGAAAATGAAATTTTGTTCCCTCTGGAGATGAGTGGCATAAGATCAGCATTGAAGGCAAGCCAAAAGACGAGATGTTGGAAAAAGTGATCAGAAGAGCAGAACTATTAAAAAAGGCAATCTGTTTCCCAGTTAGATGTCACTGAGAAGTTCCACTAACTGTTAGATAGTAACAGTTGGTTTACCTAATGTGTGTGCGTGTGTATAATATGTGCATGTTTGTGTATGTATTTGTATGCATATTTGTTCATGTGTATGTGCATATATGTGTAGGTACATGTGTGTTTGTATCTGTGCATGTACATCTATGTATACACATGTACTGTATTTAACAATTATGAGTGTTTGTGGTGTCTTTGTAGGTCTAATTTCTTCCGGTATCTTCTCCCATGTAGTTAGCCACAGTGTTATTTTAATTATCAAAAAAGCAATGTAAACATTGAAACCATCATCCACTACACGTTGACAGACTCTAAAAAAAAAATACTGTTTACTTCCTTTGACCCCAAACTCATAAAATGTACCCCCACCTAATCTAGCACAGATTTTATGTTCAATTGCTTCAAATTTTGAAACTTGAAATAAAATCTCAGAGGACTAAAATAAATACTACTTGAAAATACCTAACAATGCTTTGAGAAGATAATATGAAGTGAGCTCATGAATGGAAGGGCCTGAAAGATGTATGTTTTATGGAGTTGTGTGAAGAATAAGGATGACAGATTTAGAAATAATACATTTTTAAATTTGAAATCAGTGAATGTATTTCACTAGAATTATTATATGTTTACAAGAGCTTGACAGGCATCTTCGACTAGCAGATCATGCTACTCCAGACTGATGACGAGCAAAGACTCAGAAACATGTCTCTGGATGCAGGCTTAGCTGGGTGGAGGTGCTTGTCTCTCCCCCTTGTAAACATAAGGACACAGGAAACATGTCAAGGCGGACAGGAAGCGGTGCAGCTTCCGAGGTTTAACCAACAGTAGTATTTTTCCCTTCAGGGGACTGTCACATTAAGTCTTCCAGCAGCCACCCTCTTGACCTAGGGCAACACTACCTCCTCCAGGCACTTAATGTAGGCTTCCGTGTTGAGTCCGAGGCTGTGTGGGAAGATAAATGGAGGCATAACATCACCATCACTTGTGATCACTCCAAACACCATGATGTTGACTGGATGTTTGATTTTTATCACTCTCGGTACATGAACTCAGATTGACACTCAAACACTCTGAAATGTTTGTATTAGAGCTTCCAGTGTGAATTCCAAGCAGTACAGCATGTCATTTTCAAATTTCTGGCAGAGTGAATTGCGTCATGGTGCTGTTTTTCTCACAGAGGGTGCCCAACTGACCCTACTATACTGTGTAGTCTACAAAATCAAAAGTAAACAATGCGCATGCACAAAATTAAAAATATAGAATGTATATATATATGACAGGCTTCTTTCAGCTTCCGTCTACCAAATCCACTCACAAGGCTTTGGTCAGCCTGAGACTATAGTAGAAGACGCTTGTACAAGGTGCCATTCAGTGGGACTGAACCTGCAACCATGTGATTGGGAAGCAAGCTCCTTACCACACAGCCACACCTGTACTTATATATGTTAGTAATTATTTTAAATTTGGGTATAACTAAGCAAAACCAAGTTTAATAAGCAAGGCACTTTTTGAAAAGCCACTCAACGAGACACATCTGCACCGAATGATGCACCACAACCAGTTGGTCAGAATCTCGCCCACAAGATACCAATACAAGATGGATCAAAATAATTGTAATGATTAATAAAGAATTTCGTGAATTCCATTTTCTCTTCCTCTCATTTGTTATATGTTTGTATGTATGCGCACACACATACACATAATGGTTAATACAAATTTCTCCATCTCTAACATTATGGTAATATTCTTTACAAAAACACAGTTTTATTGTTTTGTTTCCTTTTATCTATGTGTGATGTCTAACATTTAGATGTAACCTTGTCTTAATCAGCACCTGTATGAGTGTGATTTCACATCTTCTATCTCCTCTCTGTCACCATCTTTCTATTAATTATTCACACATTTCACTCACATCAGCTAAAGGACAGTCTTCTAGATGTCAAACAAAAGGCTTTCAGAGGCCAGTAATAATTAATCTGCTGAGATCTAGTATTAATAATGTATGATGAATATATATATATCAGAACTCTTTTCACAGCTTCATAGTCGTTAATATCATTTTCACACATTAAATAATAGTAAAATGTATGCATGTGTATGTGTGTGAGTGTGTGTGTATGTATATGTATTTGTAAGTATATATGTGTGTATATGTATATATATTTATGTCTATGTATATGTGTACATATGTATGTATATGTATATATTTATATGGTTATATTTAGGTATATGTATGTATATATGTGTGTGTGTATATATATATATATATATATATATATATCTCCATGTGTGTGAAAATAATATATATATGCACACACACAATTGAGAGTCAAAGCTTTTATTAAATATGACACTATTTTGCTTAAACAGTTGCCAGATTTGTAGTTTTTTATATGAAGAGAATGTTATAAATAATACATGTGTGTGTGTGTGTGTATCCTTGTCTTGACACTGTGTAACAGTTGTAAATGAATAACACTGTCACACAAGCAGTTTCGTTCATTTCCAATATTCTGTGAAACATGGGGAAAAAGCAGAGGGTTGGTGACATGAAGTACATCCAAATGTAGAAAATCTGCCTCACTAAACTCTGTCCAACCCATTCTAGTGTGGAACATGGACATTAAAGGATGATGATGATAATGATATATATATATATGTATGTATATCTATGTATGTATGCTGTCTTCCGCAGAGTTTCTAACTAACAAATGCCACTCACAAATCATTAATCAACCTGTGAACACATTTGCACAAGGTGCCAGAACATCGTGGCTTACAAAGCAAACTCCTTTTCTCTTAGATTTTCCCCAGACATTGGCACATAAAAAGCAGCATTCGAGCATGGTCGATGCCAGTAGCACGTAAAAATCACCCACTACACTCTCGGAGTGGTTGGCGTTAGGAAGGGCATCCAGCTGTAGAAGAAACACTGCCAGATCAGATTGGGGCCTCGTACAGCCTTCTGGTTTCCCAGACCCCAGTCGAACCTTCTAACCCATGCCAGCATGGAAAACGGACGTTAAACGATGATGATATACATATACATACATACATATATATATATATATATATATATATATATATATATATATATATATATATATATATATATATACATAATGGGTTGTCCAAAAGTCACCCGACAGTAAATCAAAGCCATTTAATTCCAAGATTTATGTTTAACAACTGAAAGAATTTAATAAAAGCATCTAAATATGAAACATCACAAAAATTGTTTGAAGTGAAATCCTTCTTGAACGACACCATTTTTCCAAATGAATAAATAAAAACTGAATATTAAATATTCATGGAATTTTGATTTACTGTCAGGTGACTTTTGGCCAACCCTGTATATATATATACACACACACACACACACACACACACACACACACACATACAAGGGGGGGTTGGCTGAAAAATTTATAGTTTCTGTAAAAGAAAATACTGGAGGATCAGTTAATTATGATTTTATTCGACATATTTCCCTCTCAAATTAACACACTTATTGCAGCAGTCCTTCAGTTTTCCTAAGCCCTGTAAAAGAACTCAGACAGTTGGGCCTCCATCCAGGCCTTTCACGATACCCTTAAAGCCAGGAACTTTTCAGCACCTCTCATATATATATATATATATATATATATATATATTATATATATATATAGAGAGAGAGAGAGAGAGAGAGAGTTTGATATTTTGTTTTATCTTTATGTGATTTATTTAATTTTGTAATGTTATTTTTTCCTTCAACTTTTGCAGATCTAACCAATTTAATCGACTGATTCTCTTGTAGAGAGATGTGGCCTGACAGATGTTTCTGCCACAGTTACATCATCACTGCATCTGTTGACTACACATTAACTTATAACACAGTCATAAATATAAAGAGACCAAAGTTGTTACTTACTTACTTAGAAAACGGATATCTTTTCCACAAAACAAAATGACTGGCCGATGTCGGAGGAATTTGAGCATCATTTCTTTGCAAGTGTAATCATCAATTTTAAATATCTATGTTTATTTGTTTTCTATCTTTCTACATTGATTTTTTTTAAGTGTGTGTGTGTGTGTGTGTGTGTGTGCACGCGCGCACTTGCATGCACGCTCACACAAAAACACATGGATCCATTTGTTTAATACTAAAGCCTTGTTGCATTTCATTGGTTCTTTAAATTTACTTTTCTTTATTCATCCACATACACATTTTAGAAAATTAAAATATTGAGACAGAACTGATTAATGATGTTAACACTATATCAAAAATTTCCTTTTTTTTTTTATAAATACATATATTTATCAAACTTGAGCTTAGTTAAAATATGTTTGTGGCATATTTCAGCTTCATGTCATTGTTAGGCAAAATACCACACAGACTGTTGGAGAGCAACCAAAAATGGTGATAATCTATATCATTATATCAGGAGAATATGGTGCTGCAGACCTTCCCAGTTGAGCTCTTGAAAAGCATTGGGAGTGGGATGAGCATTGTCAAGTTGAAGAAGCAGATCAGACCGCCAGTCAGGTTGTTTCAGATGGATTGCATCATTAGGCTGGTGCATTTCCTGAGCATAAAGCTCTGCATTGACCATGTTATTTTTATGCATTTCATAATGGGTTAACCCTTCCCAGTTCTTCCAAATGCAGTTCATTGGTTTGTGTAGATACATCTCTGGTGTGGTTCAAGGTGATGCTTGCTTGTCAGGACCTAGCCATTCTTTCCGCTGCTTTGTATTGACATATTTCATCCCAGTGACAATCAGTAAATAACTTTCTGTTTGTATCCACAAGTAGCCTGGTGTCAAGCAAGCAAACTGACAATAATAGAGGTACACTGAAGTGTGTCTCTTTTGTTCAGAGCATATGACATCTGTGCATCGAGATTTTGGACCTTACCCATCAAGTGAAGGGGATGAGTGGCAGAATCATGAGAGCATCTTGTCTGCTGGACCAATTTCCAAGTGAATTTGTGTAGATCTTCATTCAGTCAATCCTCAATGAGTAGAACAGGGCAACCAGCACACAGAAAGTCTGGGAGGCTGAATTTCCCTTCCTTGAACAGTGAAGACCATTTCTGGGCAGTTCTTTCAGTAATAGCATCTTCTCTATACACATCATAAATATCTTGAGTGACTTTGGCAGCTTTAGAAACTTGACGGAAAGTGAAGAGAAGCAGGCATTGAAAATGCTCATTTTCTTCTTCTTGGCACTCCATCATCATATGTCTGAATAGAGGTGAAATTTATTCAGATTTTCAACAGTGATAAGCACAAGTTGTAGAGAAAGAATAGAGCTACAGAAAACCATAAAATTCTACGATGAAGATATTGTCCATGTTAATTCAAATAGCATTGGAAAGAAATAAATGAATTTATCTGACAACCCCTGCATTCCTTATCTGGTTATGGTTTTGGAAGATAAGTCTCCAAGAAGAATGTGTGTGTGTGAGTGTGTGTCTGTGTGTGTGTATAAAAATATTCCTAAATTCAAACTATAATACTAAATATGAAGTATGGCTAAGTTCCAATTATCATAAAAATGTTGATCTAATACATAAATCAGCATACGACTAATATTTTGATTTTAGATAAGCACATTTCCTATATCCTTATATATTAACAGATGTCACTGTTAAACAAGTCATGAGTGCATTTCCCACATGCATTGAATATTGTGTCATAAAGACAGAATGATTGCTACTTTATGCTTAGTCATATAAGTCAGTAGTCTGTGTGCATGAGTTGCATCGTTTGTATTTGGTAATTTTTAGCAACCTAATTTGCTTAATGTAAGTATAAAATAGTAATAATGAATATGTCTGTTCTAGAACATGTGTACAGTTAAACATGAAATATGCTGGAAGCAACATGATCCATGTGTACAGGTGTTAAAATAAATATCCATCTGAGACTCTATGTAGATTTTGTGATTTCCATTACATTCATTTATGATTACGACATAACCTGAGTATTTACTTATGGCATATACCTCTGTGTGTGTGTGTGTGTGTGTGTGTGTGTTTCTTTGAGCCTAAGTTCTTCTCGAGAGAGTTCAAACTTGTTGCTAACAAAACAGCAAGACTTTTTGAGTTAAGAGAGTTCCCAGTGTTTGTAAATATGTGGCTGAACTGTCGATGCGTGCATCAAGATGTTTGCATCTATTCACATAAAAAAGTTTCACATGGAGAATTTTTGGAATGTCTTACACATCTTCACTGTGCCACTAATAAATTGGATTTGGGAAACCTACATCAGTTCCTTTTGTTTCTTTTTGTGAATCCAGGTTGTCTAGGATTTTGTGCGAATTTGTTGATGCATAACTTAATGCACCTTTGATGATAGGTACTTTTTCCTGGACTTTTGATTGTATATTCACATCTTCTGGGCAGCTGACCCCTACAACAGTGCATGACTTTAGTTCCCTGTCCCACTGAACTATATCAGGTCAGTTATGTTTGCACAGAATTGATGTTTTTATTGAGTGTGCCATCAGTAGTCCTTGTTTGTAAAAGTGTGAATACCTAATTGCTGATTCTGACATACCTTGGATGTATATGCCAGGGCACTCCTTCCTGTGGATAGCATTGTAAATAGTCTTTGCAACTATATCATGCCTCAGGGGCAAGTATGTATGTGTATGCATGTGTGAATGTGTGTGTCAACAAACACACATTGACACACATAACTGAATGGAAAGTGGAATTGATTACTTTTATGAAAAGGTAACCCATTACTTAAGCCACTCAACCATCTCACACCCTCTGCATCCACTCCTAGTACCCATTTAGGATACATATATATATATATATATATTCTCTGAGTGGTTGGCGTTAGGAAGGGCATCCAGCTGTAGAAACTCTGCCAAATTAGATTGGAGCCTGGTGTAGCCATCTGGTTTCACCAGTCCTCAATCAAATCGTCCAACCCATGCTAGCATGGAAAGCGGACGTTAAACGATGATGATGATGATGATGATATATATATACCGGTGCCAGTGGCATGTAAAAAGCACCCTTGGCATTATGAAGGGCATGATGCAGCTGTAGAAATCTTGCCAAATCAGATTGGAGCCTTCTGGTTTGCCAGTTCTCAGTCAAACCGTCCAACCCATGCCTACATGCAAAGTGGACATTAAACAACAATGATAATGATGATGATATATAGTATATACACACATGCAGCATAGAAAGTGGACATAAAGTAATAATAAACGTATGTGTGTATGCATATATATGTATATATACACTGTGCTGCAAAATATAACTATAGATTTTTATTTAGCTTGTACTGTATTAGCTAAAAAAAATCTATATTTGTGGCCTTTAGTACAGTACAGCATTGAAAAATCATTGTTAACGCATCAGTAATTTACAAATACACACACACACACATGTACACATACATGCAAACAGATGCACATACTCATATAACTTAACTTTGAGCTTACTCGTTCTTGTCCATTTCTATTTAGCTGTTCTCAGTTTAATGCTGGATGAAGCATCATCATGCCATTGCCAACTTAAATATGTTCGTTATAGGCTTATCTGCCTGTGCTGACTAAATGTGAGTTGGACTGGGCATTTCCAAAGTAAGCCAATTAACCCTGACCATCAGCATGTGCACAGAATGTGATGTCAGAATGCAAAGTGCCAGAATAACTGCCACATGCTATTTCATACAATATTCTAGCAATTATGATAATCTGCTGCCCTTCACTGGCACTGTATTTATCAACCCCAAAAGGATGCAAAGCAAAGTTGACCTCAACCAGATTTGAGCAGAGAATTGGAAGAAATAAGATGAAAAAGTTTCACTAGACTTTACTCATTTCATTCTTAGTTATTTCTGAATTAGTGTCCAGCAGTATTTAGTTATGTCCTTTCTCATTCTAAGTTCAAATCCAGATTTGTATTTCATCTTTCCAAAGTTGATTAAAGTATAAATCACTTACTAGTGGCTAATGTAATCTACTGCTCCCTTCCCCCAAAGTCAGAAACCACCATTATTAACCTTTTATTCTCTTCAGTTGCACTTAGCAGTGTATAAGAAATCTTACATGTATATATTCTAAGCAGAAATTCTAGTGCCATTGTACTAAACCTTCTTTCACTTAATTGTAGGCTATCCTCTCTAGTGGCTGCTAGATATTTTTGCAGCATAGTCATTATCCACTTCAGCTCCTCTCCATATCCAACTACCTAATCTTTGAGTACCACTCAACCACCTAAACTTCAAGTACCACTTAACTACCTAAAATTTACACACCACTATTCTGGTAATGTTTGTTTATCTGACTGATTGCTTGAATGTCCTCCTGTAAAATTTTTCAAAAATTGTTTCTTTGAAGTTTTATTTTTATTGATATAACGACAACAACAACAACAACAATAATAATAATAACAATAATAATTGTCTCAAATTTTCCCACAAGAGCAGACATTTTGGGGGAGGGGATGTGTCGATTATATCGACCCAGTGTTCAACTGGTACTTAATTTATCAACCCAGAAAGGATGAAAAGCATGATCGACATCGGCAGAATTTGGACTCAGAACATAGTGGCAGACATAGATATTGCTGATGAAAATACTTTGTAAATACAGGCATCATATGCAGGGAAACTGTTTTCCTTTTGCTTTTATAAACTTTTCAATTTGATAGTGAGTCAAATCATTCACTTGTTCATTTAATGTCCATTTTTCAGTGCAAACAAGGCTTGGATGGGAATTGATTTTGAGGCAGGATTTTACAACCAGATGCTCTTACTGTCACCAACTCTCACCTTTTTTTTTCAAATAAGAGGTTTTATATTCCACAAGTTTTCAAAACTGTAGAGCCAACAAGAAAAGTCAGTATCAGTTCTACTTTTCTCAAATGGTGACTAACGAAATAACCGTCATAAGGCACACACTCACACACAATGCCTTGATAGAGTTTTTGTCTACTAATTCCACTCAGAAGGCATTGCTGGTCAGCGTGTGATGATGATAGAAGACATTTTTATTGTCATCCCAGTGGGACTGAACCTGAAACCATGTAGTTCTGAAACAATCTTCTTACCCGCACAGCCATGCCAGGATGTGGGTTGTTGTTGTTTAGACTGTGTTCAACTCAACCAGATCTATTATCAAAGGTATCTGTGACCATTCTTTCTTTTTAATGATGTATCTAGAACTACATCAGCTAAATATGTCTTTTATTTAAGATGGCAGAATGTGATTTTCTCGAAGATTTGATTACTATTTCTAGCAACTTAATCATCCATACTGAGGCTTCTTGTTGGTTCATTAGTGTGGTATAGAGTATTGTGGGCTCAACTAGAATGTAACCTTACTTGTAACTATTCTGCTTGTTACTCAGTTTACTTTTCCTGCATTATTTCTCTCAGAATTTTATTATTTTGTCATACCAGCCCTGTATATATACTTTATACATATATGTATGTTCTTTACTCTCTATCTAACAGATATGTGTTTCAATATGCTTCACTGAAGTGGTCAAATAAGACAGAAACATGGCCAGTGTAGTCAGTGTGTCTGCCTATGGTCACACTATTCTTCCTCTCACATAATTGCATATTTCTATTTTTAATTAATTGTTACTCTGGTGCATGGTGCATTTGTTTCATTGATTTCAGCATTATTCAACAATGTCTATCCTCTCATTGGCACTGATATAGCCTTGATTAATTAAAGTTATCATGCTCACCCTATTGTGTTAGTCTTCACTAGTCTTCCTTGTAGTTCACAGCTGCTAGCAGTCTAATGATTATTATTACATATTCTGCATAGTTTAATGCACATAACTATTCTTGTTAATGATTTAACATTTTCACAGTATACACCTACTGACAATGCTGTGTAGATATCTATAAGTTAACCCTTTCATTATCTAAAAGATTGCCTGCTGCCATTTCTCAGTAATAATAAGCATTACCTTATAGCTAACTTCTGTAACTGCAGTTCCTCTTATCAATAAGTTAAGGTGGTAGACCATGCATGAAATAGATAGAAAGAAAAAGAAGAGAATCCAGTTTCTTTGTTGTTAAGTTAAGCCTTGTGAGTACTGTTTCAACAGATTGATGGATTCAGAGATAACCTTAGTTAATATATTTAGGAGTAATCCACTAGTCTGTCATCATTGTGGCTGTCTTAAACGTATATGATGAATATTTTATATTCTATCAGCAATATGACCGAGAAATTACCTCAGGAGAGTATTATATTCTACATGCTAAACACACATCTGGTAGAATCTCATATTCAATGTAATAAATCAAAATACTTTGATTAGCTATGCAGTTATTAAACAAAAACTCCTTCTAAGGGTTATTAAATTTTATAAGCTTGAAAGAAATATAACTCAACTAATTACAATATTGATAAAAAATCAAGACAGTACATTTAAGAATAGATCTTGTCTTTAATGCCACCTAGACAACAAGCATTTTTGTGGGTTTTAGACTTACTCAGTGAAGCATATTCTACACACTTGACAAATTTTAGAAGTAGTTTGTGTGTGTATATATCACTGATGTATGTGTGTGTGTGTATATATATATATATATTGTGATTGAACCAAATTCGATGACTGGCACTTGTGCCAGTGGAGCGTGATCATTGCCAGAGCAGCTGTCTGGCTTCTGTGCCAGTGGCACGTAAATAGCACCTTTTGGGCATGATCATTACAAGCATCACCTTACTGGCACTTGTGCAGGTGACACATGAAAAAACATTCGAGTGTGGCCATTGCCAGTACCGCCTGACTGGCCCTCGTGCCGGTGGCACGTAAAAGCACCCACTACACTCTCAGAGCGGTTGGCACTAGGAAGGGCATCCAGCTGTAGAAACTCTGCCAGATCAGTTTGGAGCCTGGTGCAGCCATCTGGTTCGCCAGTCCTCAGTGAAATCGTCCAACCCATACTAGCATGGAAGGCAGACGTTAAATGATGATGATCATCATCATCATATCACTGATAACACTTTTTTCTGAAGTATATATGTATATTGAGTTCTATCGATGTTAAGATTATGTATATATATATCAATATCACAGTTATACTATCAGATGTTGTACACCTCTGGCCACAATGTGCCTCCTCATATTATTGCTTGTAGCTTTCAAATGATGCCACCTTATTGGCTAGGCAGACAGGCAAGTCAACGTTCCCCCTGAAGGGAATGCCAGTCCATCACAGGGTTACCCATTTACAGCTAAGTGGACTGGAGTAGCTTGAAATGAAATGTTTTGCCCAAGAACACAACACATCACTTGTCTAGGACGGATGGACGATTGGTTGGTTGGTTGGTACACTGATTATGAATCTATACTATACAAGAAAGCTACTTTAATAAGTAGTTTGAATTATGTAACTTTTACTAAAAGAAAACAATTGTTAAAGGCTGGACTGTCTGGAAATAGTTTTATAAATTCCAGTTTCTAAACATTTTTGTCAAAATGTGGTTTTGAAATTCTTTTATTATTATTTCAAGAACATGCTTCAGTCACAAATCTTATTCAATGTGTTGTTTCAGTTTAATGTAGGGTAGCATTTTATAACATCTGCTTATACTTCTGGAAATATAAAGGTTGCCCAAATATTTTCAAAACTACTTTTTACTATTTTAAGTTTAATTCAGTGTCAACCATATTATGTTGATTCCAGTTGATTCATATTCATTGTGTGTTGTTGAAGAAAGGGAAAGCTGTATAAGAAAACTGGCTTTAATTTACTTACTTTGGTTGGGTATAACTACAGAAGTATATCCCTCTCCATGTCACAATTTTTTTCCTTCATAACTTTCAAGTAAATGGGTATATTTTGTGAAATTGTCTGCAAATGTTTTTTAGATAGCGTAGATTGTAGGATCTGTTCAGTTTGGTAGATCCGATTATGATTATATTGAAATTTAATGTGGAAAAAAAAATAAATAAGAGGGCGTATTTCATGCATCTCCACTTTACATTTTGATAATTTCATTACAATTTTGTTGGAAAAAATTAATTTTGAAGACTCTGAAAATTCTCTGAAAGAAACCTTTGTAGAGAGAGGAGTACAATGCCAGCACTAATTATTGATTACATATTTCTTTCATTATTTCATCACAATTTCTATCTCTCTTAAACAAACTCAAAGGTGATCTGCCCACTACATTGTCATTTAGTATGCTAAAAATATCCAGAATCACATGGATCTTAACACTAACATAATTGTAATAGAATCATCAAAACAATGAAGAAACAAAGTCAAGATGCATGAAATATTCATTTTCTCCCATTCTTTTTCCACATTAAATTTCTGTATAATCATAACCCAAACCAGTTGTTCTCAACTGAGGTCCATATGGCCTCTGGGTGTCCATATAAGATTTTGATGTTAAAATCTATGTCCAATAAACTGGTTATATTTCTACAATACACAAAATGTTTTTAACAATTTTTTTTATCCAATTTCTAATGATATTTAATTATAATAGGATTTTATAAACATCAAATGCCTATGGGTTCATCTGAGTAAAATAGGAATCAAAAGGGGTATATAAAAAAAAAGTGGTTAAGAACCACTGATCGAAACCATTTGAAAGTTATTTGTGAAAATTAAAAAAACAATATCCATTTTTCTAAAATTAATGAGGAAACAAAATTGAGATGTGTGAATTATCCAAAACTCCTCTCCCAAAAAAGCTGTACAGCACAAATTCTAAAAAAAAAAAACAACATAATCTATACTATGTAAGACACACTTGTAAAAACTTTGCATTTTTCAGAAAGTCATGAGGAAACAAATTCAGCAGTGCACATTTCTGTAGTTATGCTCTAAATTTACTGAGTGAGTCCTATAAAACAAATAAAGAATTCAAAGGGAATTAAAAGAAAAATTATACAAATAGCAGATCAAATGTGTAAATATAATTTAGCAACTAGCAGAAAAACCACCTGGAGGGCAGTATTTCTGCTAGTATCAACAAAACAACTTGGGAATTAACCCGAGGGAGGCATTCTGCATACTAAATATGGTAGAGTCTCACATATTTTATCCCTACTGTTGTATACTTATGTTTCCATGTAGGATTTTTTTAATATATATATTTTTACAACTGGTTGCCTTTCCTACCACCGTTAATTGGTCAGCTGGTTGGGTTTTAACAAACCTTTCCTACAGACATGACATTGTATCTGTCACAAACTTTGAACATATTACTCCATGTGATCAGTAGTCTAGCACATTAGGACTTCATAGCTGTAGACCTGTATTTGTTATGTAGCTCCATGTAATCAGTGATTGAGAAGAACTATGACCAAAGTTGTTCCATCCTTGACCATCTCCTGTTATATTTCAGGTAGTGCTTCATGCATATGTTATCCAATGTACCATTTTGCTTCCAAAACAATATTCTGTTGTTTGAATGAGATTTAACTGATATTTCTGGTAGGTTCAAGTGATCATATTGAGGGTCTTCATTGGCTTATTAATTTCTTGGTATAAAGTACAGGCATGGCTATGTGGTGAAGTAGTTTAATTTAGGGTATAGTCCCACTGCAAATATCTTCTACTATAACCCATGCATTCCCAAAACATTTATGGCCTTGTAGCTATGTTAGACATATATATTTGAGTTTAAAACATTTGGTTATTTTGATCTATTTGTGACATCAATTCTGATAGAAAGGATTGTTCATGTATTTCATTTTAATTTTAGAATACTCAAGAAGGTAAGGAATTTAGTAAAAGTAGTCAATTTTCCATTATTAAGCTGGAGTTCAGAGCATAATAAAAGGTTCTGATAAAAAATTTGCATTTAAATATAAACATTTTAAAATGGACTAAGAGATGTCTTGGGCAGGTTTATATCAAAAGATTTAAAGGTAGTGAATATTCCATCTGTATGTGTAGTGGTGTGGGGGAGGAGGATTTCAGTGAATATTGAGCATGCAAAGTTACTACATAGAAATTCCCTCACTGGTTTGTTGATGGTGCTGGCGGCAGCAACGATGGTGGTAAGTTGGAAGTTTACAAAAGAACAGTTCATATTTGAAATGATTTCTACATCAAACTATATGGGTGGGAAAGAAAAGGAAAGAGAAGAAGACATGCCTGAAGTTGTGTTGCTACGACGACCATCTCAGTATAGATCTGTTACACAATTTTTTTTTTTCTTTCCACCTATTAAAAGTGCTGGGATGATAAATAGCTTCTGCACTTCTGCATTTCTGTATATGTGAGTGGACATGCACGTTCATGCATCTGTATGCATGTGTACTTCCATGTGTGTATGTATCTGTATGTGTGTGGTTGTGTGTAAGCACATTATATACACATACATTTGTATGTGTATATGTGTGTGTGTTTTCCAATTTACATTATCATTTCCTTTGCTCCATTCTAAATAGATAGTTCTGTCAATACAATTTGTTGTTGTTGCTCTTATCTTTCTTCTCTTCATAGTTTCATTGTTTTATTTTTTATTTTTTTTATTTTTTTTGTTTTTATTCCTTTTATCATCATCATCATCCTCATCATTAATATTTGTTTTTGGTCATTAGATAGTGCTGACAGGCAGAGCTGTTACTTAATGAAACTATCCACACTTTTATCTTGTCCTTTATTTGCTCAACATTTTCAACCCATTTCTCTCTCCCTTCTTCACTCTCTCTCTTTCTTTCTCACTCTGTTTATACACACACACACACACACACACACACACACACACACACACACACACATATATATAGTGGTGTGAACAAGGCCTACACATACAGAAAGCTTCGAGAAGCAGAATGTATTACGTGTTTCCATGTGTATGTAATCAGTCTCACACTTTCTCTGTATTAAGTTATTTTCTTTTCTTCCACTTGTTTTGCCATTATCATTAAAAAAAAAAAATTAACGAACTATTATTATTATTATTACTATTATTATTATTATTATTATTATTATTATTATTATTATTCGTTGTTTCTCACCAGCATCACATTCATGATTTAGGTGACTGTGTAAGGAAGGCTTCCAGCATAGTTTATTCATAAATTATTAACTCACTACAATCAAAATATCATTAATTCTCACCAATAACTCCACTATCACCATTACTGTTACACACACACACACACACACACACGAAGAAAGAGAAAAGAAAAAAACTCATTTGGACTTGTATCATATTTACATTTTCAACATCAGGAGGTATTTGGAGGTTGCAATTTTTTATAAGTGACTAGCAGAGATACCCGGCGTTGCTCGGGGTTAAAATGGCATAGTCTTTTATTGTTTTACTTGTTTCGGTCATGTGACTGTAGCCATGCTAGAGCACCGATTTTAGTCAAAGAAATCGAGCCCAGGATTTATTCTTTATAAGTCTAGTACTTATTCTATCGGTGTGTTTTGCCAAACGGCTAACTTACAAGGACAAAAACACACCAACATTGGTTGTCAAGCGATGGTGGGAGTACAGACATAGACACACACTCACACACACAAACATATATACATATATATATATATATATATATATATATATATATATATATATACATACATACATATATATATATATATATATATATATATATATATATATATATACACACATACATATGTATGTGTCGATAAGCCAGCTGGAGGAGATGTCCTCCTGGGGCTAAAAGCAACAGTAACATCCACCCCTAGGGGTCAGCCACATCATCATCATCATCATCATCGTTTAACGTCCACTTTCCATGCTAGCATGGGTTGGACGATTTGACTGAGGACTGGTGAAGCAGATGGCTACACCAGGCTCCAATCTCGCTCGAATTTCTTTTCACGTGCCACCGGCACGGAAGCCAGACAGCTTCCCCTTTCTTTCTCACATTTCCTGGCCCTCTCTTTCCTTAACTCCCACGTTTTTCTCCTCGTTTATCTCTCCTGTACTTTTCCCTTGTCTCTGATATATTTTTGTTCTAATCCTTCAATCCTGCTGCCCCTACCCCTCTCTCCTCCTTCCACGTGACCAGTGTCCGGCCAGCCATGATCTTTCTCTTTTGGCCTGACTGTCGACCACCAACACCTCTTATATCCATCTCCCATGTTCCTGCCTTGAGGGTTTCTCTTCATACACACCAGCTCCATTTGATTTGTTCTCAGTCAAAAGACCCCCGTTGTTATATTCTTGTTTGTATTTGTAATTGTGTACCATGTTCTCCATTTTTTGTATTTGTTGCCGTAAATATTAGCTAGCTCTCTTACAAAAAGGTCTAATTCTCTTAGCTTAGACTTGGGGGGGGGGGGCAACCAAATCGAACTGCCCGAAACAATAAGGACTTCTGGTATACTTGACTGAGGAAAGAAGACCAGAAATGACCCGTCTTTTTTCGCCTGTCCTTCTAGTTGTTTTTTCTCCTGTCTGCCTTTGTATTGTCTATCTATTTGAGTGTTTTATTGGCCTCTATTGCGTTTTTGCTCCATTTTTTTATATCTATATATAGATATGTATATATACATATATATACATGTACATATATATACATATATATATGTAAACAATATATACATGTATATATATAGACAATATATATGTATATATACATACATATATATACATATATATATATATATATATATATATATATATATATATATATATATATATATATATATATATATATAGACAATATATATATATATATAGACAATATATATATATGTATATAGACATGCATATATATATATATGTATATATACACACACTGGCGTTAGGAAGGGCATCCCCGCTGTAGAAACTCTGCCAAATCAGATTGGAGCCTGGTGTAGCCATCTGGTTTCACCAGTCCTCAGTCAAATTGTCCAACCCATGCTAGCATGGAAAGCGGACGTTAAACGACGCCAACGATATATATATATATATATTAGACCTTTTTGTAATAAAGCTAGCAAATGTGTACGGCAATGGAATAATTGTTGCACATGCAGCTCAGCCAGTCACATACGCATACACCCACACACAGATACCCTCTTCGTCATCATTTAATGTCTGTTTTACATGCTGGCATGGATTGGAAAGGCTGACAGGAGCAGAAAAGGTTAGGGGCCGCACCAGGTTTCCATAAACTCGTATCAGTCTTTGAACCACAGCTCAGTGGGGGCACTACTCTGAAGGGCCTAGTCAAACATAAGAAATGCGGTCCTTATTTTTTATGTCTGGTATTTATTCTATTGGTCTTCTTGTTGAACCATTAAGTCACAGGGATGTATACAAACTAACACCAGCCGTCACGTGATAGAAGGTGGGGGGACAAACACAAATGGTCACACACATACACATACACACACACATACACACATAACAGACTTCCACACAGTCTCCATCTACCAAATTCACTCTCAAGTTATTGGTTGGCCCGGAGCTATAGTGTAAGACACTTACCCAAGATATTGCACAGTTAGATTGAACCCCAAAACCATGTAGTTGCAAAGTGACTTTTTAACCACACAGCCTTACCTGCTATGTGCAGGCCTAATTTAATTGCATTTCTGTTGGGGCATAAGCTGTTAGAAGACAAAGACAATGATCACTGATACACCAATAAATCCTCCAATAACAATCAGAAACAACAGTCTGAAGAACAAAGTAAATTTCAAATATCTAGGAAGCACCATCTGCAATGATGCTGACACAAAATGTTATGTACAAAAGCCTGTATTAGACAAGCTTCAGGTGTATTCAGATAACTTTGCCCAGCGTGGTCTAATAATTCCATCACCAAAGATGTGAAAATCCATCTCTACATGTCAATTGTTGAGCCTACTGTTATCTATGTGTGTGAAGCATGGAAAAGCACAGTCTTACATAGGTGATGCATTTGTGTTATACTGTGGACTACATCACCTGTGGACTACATCACCTGTGGACTACATCACCTGTGGACTACATCACCTGTGGACTACATCACCTGTGGACTACATCACCAATGAGATCATGCAGAAGTCGGGGCTAGACAACTTATCAGACATCATCAAGAAGCAAAGATTGTGATTCATTGGACATATAATACAGCTACCAAAACACAGGCTGTCACACACTGCATTGACATGGACACTGACTGGGAGCAAACGAGGGAGGGGAAGACCACAAAAAACTGGTGCAGTACTCTCTGCAAGGACTTAACGGAACTGCAATTGACTTGGACCCATGCAAAAATAGCTGCAACAGATGGTACTCAGTGGAAGCAACTCATTGGCCAATGTTCCGTTAGGAACAAGAGGAACTAAGAATAAGACTAAGACTTGTCTCCACCAGCACTGTCATGTCTGTGTCTACATAGCCATGCCATATAAATATGGTAGGTGTAGTATAGCTGTCTGGTTGAGAAGTTTACTTCCTTACCACATGACTTTGGGTTCAGTCCCAGTGTGTAGCAAGGTGCACAGAACCTTGGACAAGGGTCTTCTACTGTAGCCATAGGCCAATCAATGACCTGTGGGTGAATTGGGTTGGTAGACAGAAACTGAGTGAAACCTATCGTGTGTGTGTAGATATATATATATATATATATATATATATATATATATATATATATATATATATATATATATATATATAGATATAGATAGATAGATAGATAGATAGATAGATAGATAGATAGTTGTGTGTGTGTGTGTATGAAGGTGTGTCTTGGTTTTAATGTTCCTTTTAGCCAATGCCTCCATGGCAAATAAAATAAATCGTTGTTGTTGTTGTTGTAGTAGTAGAGTAATAGAAATCAAAGAGCATCAATTAAATAACCTCTCTATATTTGTGATTGTAAGTTTTTGGGATTATTAACATCATCTTCAGAGATGAAACAGTTTTTTTTTTTTTTTTTTTTTTTTTTAAATATTTACATCTACACTACATTTCAGAGATCAAACCGATCAAAACGTAGGGTAGATGTTAATAATAAAAAATCGTTTCATCTCGAAAGATGAAGTTAATAGTCTGAAAAATTATAATAGTATTAACAACAACTCATCTCAGACATTTAATTAATCACTCTATGTTCTGAATTCCAATCCTGTTGTGACACAACTATGCTCTTTCATCATTTTAGGTCAATAACATAAGTTTCAATTTTGTATGGAGATATTGGAGAGAAGTGTTTTCACCAGCTTTAACTCTCCCCTGCATTTTTGTAGACTTGGGAGAAGCCAGATTCCTCTTTGACTAAGCCCTCATGATTTTCTTTGAGTATCACTTGAAGGGAAAGGTGGGGATAGAAAGGAAGGTACTGCTTCCAGTTAATTTTATGAAAGGTGAGTGAGAGCAACAAATTGGCATGGCTAAGTGGCCCTACTCTAAATATATCAATGCTACTGTAAACTATCAGCAAGTACTAGAGGAAAGTACTTGTCTTTGGTGTACCTAGGTATGTTGAAGTTGTGTATGAGGCACTCTTAATCACTTTGCAAGGTTATCTATACTTTCATTGTTGGTATTTTGTTTTTCTAAACTGTTATTGTGATTGAATTTGGTTGGCATAAAATGAAAAACAGCTTGTTGTGAATGTATGTGTTTAGGGAGATAGGGGTTGTGTTCTTGTCTTGACATTGCATGCTAATTATAAACAAACATCATCATCATCATACAAGCAGTGCTCTTTGTTTGCAATCTCTTGGGAACATGTTCAGATGAGAAAATATTACCTTGCTTGGAAACAGGTGAGGGTTGGCAATAGGCAGATCATTCAGCCAAAGAAATTTGCTTCAATAAATCCCATCTAACTCATGCTAACATGGAAAAGTAAATGCTAAAGCAATTATGACAACATTGTTGATGATGATGATGATGATGATGATGATGATGATGATGATGATGATGGATGCATCTTTATTGTTGTTCTCACCCTTTTAGCTGAAGTAAATCCCTCACTATTCCTTGTTTCCGTTTGCATTTTATCTTTGTATTATTACCAATGTTGGCTCTTCTGGCCAATAAAAGAAATCATCATCTTCTGTTTAACATACAAGTTATTGTCTCATTTTAATATGAAGTAGATTTGTGATTGTAAGCCTTTCATTTTCCAAATTTTATTTTATTGGTAATATTTCCCATGAAATATAGACATTTCCTAAAATTGCTATCTTCTGAACTTCTCATGTAGAAGGTTGAACAGGCAGTCCTTTGATTTTTCTGATTTGTGCTGAATTTGACTTCTCTGAACACACTTATAATTACAGAAGCTGATCATGAGTCTGTAGTTCATATCTTAGCAATTTTTGTGGGTCTATATATTTTGAGAGATTTTCCAACCTTATAAAATGATAAACACTATTGTCTGTTTGGCAAACCACATCAGTAAGTTTACAAGACCTGGAATTTATGCTTTCGTAATATCATGGCACTCTGCTCCTATCAATTCATTTCTGTACATTTGCATATCTTAGAAAATTACACCATATTCATTCTTTACAAATTTTTGCAATATGTTCATAATTTTCCCCAGCTGCTTATTATTTATCATGACTCAAGATTGATCTCATTCCTTACAGAATCTATGTGGGATATTAGGTTACTACTTATAACCTTTGATAGCCATATGATTTCAACAAGCCATTAAGTGCTCAAAACCTTCATGATGATCTTCCCTGTTCCTAAGAGGCAAACCTTCTGTAGAAGCTCTACTAGATACTCCATTCCAATTCCGTTTATCTATTTGTTTCGGTGTTTTTTGTGCTTGTTTTAGCATTGATCTTGTTTGTTGTGAAAGCTTTTATAATACTGAGAAGTAAAATATGTGTTGTGTAAGTTGTGTTATTTTGTTAGTTGGGGGTTATGTTGAATATATGCAGTTGTATCATAGATTTTAAAATATCTTGCATAGAATACATATAGAACAGCCCTATGAGTCATATAAACTCATAGGGCTGATTTCGTGATTTCCATAGTGTATATATTCCCCACCTGGACTGGATGCCTGGTCTGTCACTCATTTTTGCCAGCTGAGTGAACTGGAGCAATGTGAAATGAAGTGTTTTGCTCATGAGCACAACACGTTGCCCAGTCCAGGAATTGAAAAGGCAATCTTGCGATCATGAGTCCAACACCCTAACCATATATATATATATATATATATATATATATATATATATATATATATGTATATGTATATATATATATATATATATAGTTTTAGGGAAAATAACCAAGTTTCAAGAATTGAGTTTTTACCTGTAATTTTGGATTTTGTCCCTAATATTATTATATATACATATATATGTATATATATGTATGTATATATATGTATATATAAATATATATATGTGTGTGTGTGTGTGTGTGTGTGTGTGTGTGTGTGTATATATATATATATGTATATATACAGACATTTATATACACATGCGTATGTATAATCATATGTCTCAAGTTCACCTAGGTGATAGTGTACGAAGTTAACGATGTATTACTGAGTTGTCTACCTAATGTGAAATCAGGCAGAGATGTTTAAGTGACAAAATCTGAAATACAAATGATTTCATTGGTACTGACAGAATGTCTCATCACTAGGCAAGCGCTAGCAGCAGCAGACCCTTGATGGAGTGGTTAGTACACTGAGATATTTTGAAATATTCATAAATGCAGGTTGGGTAGGAGGAGAAAGCAGACATTGAGTAATTTTCTCTTTTCAGCACATCTTTTGTTACTGGACAGTTTCATAAAGGCATAACTGGGTTACTTTTTGGTTTGGTTTTTCTTCTTTCCACTCAACTCTTTGTCAGCTTATTCATTCAATGATTCATCTTTTTGGCCTTCTACACAACATCATCATCTCACCAGCTATATTGATTTATATTTATATACTTGTGTGTGTTCATGCATGTGTGTGTTTGTTGTATACTCATACATATGCCATGCATATGCAAAACAAGTATTACATGTTACACAGACATTAAAATGCAGCCTAGCTGCATTTTAAGACTGTTGCTTTGCAATCATTTGGCTCTAGATTCCATCCTACTGTGCAGTATCTTTCACTATTGTCTTATAGTGCAGCAACAGTTTCAGCTAATTCCTTGTGAATGGAATTTGGTAGAAGAAAACTAATTAGCAACCAATCTTCATATGTATGTATGTTTGTATGTATGTATGTGTATATGTATGCCTGTATATGCATGTGTGCGTGCAACATACTCTTTTTTATATACACTTTTTCATGCTGGTATGGGTTGAAGGGAACATTTTGAGGGAGTGATTTACAGTCAGAACCCTTGCCTGAGGCTGTACTTTTACTTGCCACTTACAACTTGAAGGACTATGGTGTACATATTCTAAAAATCAGGATGCACATGGCTTATTGACAGATAGACAGAGAGATGCATGCATGTGTGTGTGTATGTGTGTGTGTGCTTGTGTATTTATGTTTAGGTTCAGCTTGGTTTGTCTAAAAACTGGTGTAGTTTATGTGGTAACTCTTGATGTCCCATAACAAACTGCTTTGACAAACAGAATTCCGTAAAATATCATACTGAAATAAGTACTAGGGTTGCTTAGCGACAATCATATAAGAGAAGGAAAGATATATGCACATATACAATAAGTTTATATATGTATATCAATATGCATACAAACACTGATATATTTAATTATATATATGTATGTATATGTACATATGCACATACATACAGACTCTGAAACAGACATGTATCAGTTTGTGTGTTGAATTCTGCAAACAAAGAACAACTATTGTTCTTTACATTCAGAAATCTAGAATGAGCTGAAGAGACTCAATGATGCTGAAACACCAGTATCTCTAAACACTCCTTTGTCACTGAATCTTGTGTGTTGTCAATAGACATCATCCAAATTGAGAACTTATACTCCAATGGTGAAATTCACTAGTAATAAGAAGTCCCCTTGTTTCACTGAGTCCCATTTGAAAGGAGTGTGGAGGCATGTGACTTAGTGGTTAAGGTGTTGGACTCATGATTGTAAGATCATAGTTTCAATTCCTGAACCAGACAATGCAGTGTGTTCTTGAGCAAAGCACTTCATCTCACATTGTTGCTCCAGTCCACTCAGCTGGCAAAAATGAGTGATCTTACAACAGACCGGTGTCCAATCCAGGTGGGGAATTTATACATCATGAAACTGGAAAACCAGCCCTTGAGTCAGCATGACTCAAAAAGGTAACTTTGCCTTTCCCTTTTTACTTATTTGAAAGAAGTTGTTCACCAAAGGTGAAATACAAGTGATTATAATATTTATGATATTTATATCTGCTTCGAGTTTCACCATTCCAAAAAGAGAATTATTTCACATTCTCTCAAGAATTCTAAATTCTTATGACATCAACAATATTCAATTCTCAGTGATAAAAATAAATTTGTATAATGGGTAGAGAAATTTAAAGTTTGCTTTGGTCTAATGGCAAAAAGTCTGTCATGTTTACAGAAGATGTGGGTTTGAGTCCCATACGTTGCCCTCAACATTTTCTATGCAAAGAGTTTTTTTTTTAACCCACTATTTACATCCGATCTTCGAATGTTGGGCCTCACAGACACAATGACAAGTGACTGAGACCTTTGGTGATATGCTGTGCTTGAGAAGACCCATCAAGCCAAGTGAAATTGCAGTCATGGCTGTTGTTGATGTCATTCAGCTGGATGCCCTTCCTAACGCCAACCACTCCGAGAGTATAGTGGGTGCTTTTACGTACTACTGGTACGAAGGCCAGTCACACGGTACTGGCAATGCCCTCGCTCAAAATGGTGTATTTTACGTGCCACCTGCACAGGACCCATATGTGTATGCATCATGTGTTTTCATCATTCCCGACATTCTGCACCTAAGTACAGCCTGAAAGAAACAGCTAATATTTCTGGATTGGATGACGAGCATTCTGTTACAGCATTTACTTGAACAACCAGCAATGGGATATTGCACGCACATGCATGTGTCAGCAAGTGAGTAATAGACATCAATATACATACATACATATATATATATATATATAAGTCAGTAAATAGTGGGGTTGTGTTAACCGCACGTGGAGAATATATATATATATATATATATATATATATATATATATATATATATATATATATATATATATGTATTTACATATATACATACATATATATTTATATATACATATATATATATATATATATATATATATATATATATATATATATATATATATATATATATGTATGTATGTATATATATGTATGCATGTATATATATATGTATGCATATATATATATGTATGTATATATATATATATATCATCATCATCATCATCATCGTTTAACGTCCGCTTTCCATGCTAGCATGGGTTGGACGATTTGACTGAGGACTGGTGAAACCGGATGGCAACACCAGGCTCCAGTCCGATTTGGCAGAGTTTCTACAGCTGGATGCCCTTCCTAACGCCAACCACTCAGAGAGTGTAGTATATATATATATATATATATATATATATATATATATATATACATACATGGGCATTACTACAGAAAAAATAATAATGCCACACGCTGGACTTCTCAAAATAACCACATTTAGTACTACATTTAGTATATGCATATATATACACACACACACACACACACACATATATATATATATATATATATATATGTATGTATGTATATGTATATATATGTATATATATATATATATATATATATATATATATATATATATATATATATGTGTGTGTGTGTGTATGTATGTATGTATATTGATGTCTATTACTCACTTGCTGACACATGCATATGCATGCAATATTAGCTGTTTCTTTCAGGCTGTACTTAGGTGCAGAATGTCGGGAATGATGAAAACACATGATGCATACACATATGTACGCGACACACACACACACATGAGCCCATTTGCACAATCTCTCTCTCTCTCACTCACAAACACACACACACATACACACACACATGTACATGTATATATTTTGTGTTCTTTAACATGTACGCATATTCAAATGCACTAAATCACACACATTCACTTATGCAATATACATATCTATATATATATATATATATATATATATATATATATATATATATATAGTCAATAATTACAAATATGATGCCTATGATGATTATTGTGATGACTATGATGATGATGATGATAAATACTAGCATGCTATTGATGAGTATGTTGGTTTGTGACAATATTGACCATGATAACAGTATTGATGATAGCAACAATAATGATAATGATGATGATGGTGATAACATTGATGATGAAAATGAAAGAAAAATGAAGAAGTTCTCTAAGGTATGGCACCATCAGAATGGCTAAAATGGTAAACTGCAAAGTGCCTGTTACGTTTTAGTTGTAGCTGTTTTCTATTTCATGTTGAAGGATAAAGCTGGTGTATTTGGAGACGGTTAGAAGAAGAGACACTAAAATAGATTTACAGAAGGTCTCCCAGCAACTAAGCTAAGCTGCCATCACCCACTTTCTCCGTCTTCTGCAATAGTGGTACCAACACTGCTACAGTTGTTGCATTTCTTTCGTAGTCATACAACCTTTCTGTTGATTTCTTTAGCAAAAATACACATTTATTAAATATAAAATGTGTGTGTGTGTGTGTGTGTTTGCTACAGTATGTGTATGTATATGTGTTTATACAGTGATAATATCTTTTGGTTCATTGATATCAATATTAGGGGAACTTGAACTCTGTATTTACTCATTGATGTTTATTGTTATCAAAAAAAGCCTTCGTCCCAAACTGATCACAACGAGTGGTTTCTACAGTATTATATGTATACATATGCACACATATTTACACAGAGGTGTGTGTGTGTGTGTGTGTTGTGTGTACATATATATATGGCACTCCGTTGGATACAAGTATTCCTGTTGATACTATCAACAGAATAGCCTGCTTGTGAAATTAACATGCATGTGGCTAAGCACTCCTCAGACACGCATACCCTTAACATAGTTCTCAGGGAGATTCAGCATGACACAGAATGTGACAAGCCTGACCCAACCCTTTGAATTACAGGTACTACTCATTTTGGCCAGCTAAGTGGACTGAAGCAACATGAAATAAAGTGTCTTGCTCAAGAACACAATGTACTGCCAGGAATCAAATTCATGACGTTACGACCATGAGCCAAATACCCTAACCACTAAGCTATGCACCTTCAACTACATGCATTCATGCATGTATGTATGTATGTATGTATAAAACAATATATGTGTACATAAAGCTTTATCTGCTTCAAGTTTCACCATTCCAAAAAAGTATTCATTTTGAAATCATTTATCTATAGCATCCTTACACGTGTTTCATTGAAGAGTGTAATGCTAAATTACATAAACTTGGTTCAATGTACTAATTACATCTTTGCATCGCCAGAAATGATTTCAACTTATATAGAAAAAGGGTACGAAACGAGAGCACAAATACAGGTTAAAGCGATCAGGAAAGTTTTCCCTTCATCAGAGATTCAGACTAAGGAACGCTCAGTTTCAGTATTAAGGAACTTTCCCACATGCATGGCATACTTAACTCTGGCATCAATGTGAGGAAGCTCAAGAGGATTCCTCTGGTGAAGAAGAGACAAATTAAGGAAACATTGTCAAGTGTTTTGTCATGGAACAGTGACAACAGTAGAAACATAATATAGTAAAGAATGGTATCTATCAATTATTGATGTTGACTGTAGTCACTATATTCAGATATATTCCTCCCACACACACATGTAGGTACATATAAACACTTAAGCATAAGTGACTCACTCACCCTAAGGGCAAGGGATGTGTAAATACAGAGGTACCTAGCTAGCTAGATAGACACACAGACTGACAGACAGACACATGCATACACTTACAAGGATCCACGCTTAAAATGTATATATTTTTAGCATTTTCTGTTTTCTGAAAATATAAGCACAAGCATGGCTGTGTGGTGAGAAGTTACTTCCTAACCACAGAGATCTGGGTTCAGTCCTATTGCATGGCATCTTGGACATGTGTCTTTGATCCTAGGCTGATCAAAGCCTTATGAGTGCATTTAGCAGGCAGAAACTGAAAGAAGCTACTTGCTCATATATATATATATATATATATATATATATATATATATATATATATATATATATATATATATATATATATATATATATATATAGAGAGAGAGAGAGAGAGAGAGAGAGAGAGAGAGAGAGAGTGTGTGTGTGTGTGTGTGTTTTGTTTTCTCTTCTCTTGACATCGTGTGATGGTTGTAAATGAGTGCCACTGTCATATAAACAGTGTCATTCATTTCCAATGTTCTGTAAAAACATGTCTGGCTATGAGGAAATATTACTTTACTTGGAAACAAGTGAAGATAGGCTACAGGAAGGGCATTTGGCTTTAGAAATTTGGCTCAATAAACTCCATCTACCTATGCAAGGCCTGGAAAAGTGGACATTAAAAGATGATACTGATGATAATATTTTTTTTCAAGTTAAGACTACTGAGAGGGAAAGACGGATAAATGGTCTGATGGATGGATGGGCTTGTTACTGCTTTTATTCTTTTTCTCATTTGAAACTATTGTTTTATGTTATTTCATTGATAAACTTCAATTCCTTGACTTTTTAAAGATAATTCTATCTATTCAGTTCCCCCCGGTTTCACACACACATACACACAAACACATGCATCCAGTATGTTGTTACTTATATATTACAATGTCTGCAATATATAAATAATAACAATAATATTATTTTCAGTTGAAGTAACTAAATAAAAACACAAGTTACAAATTTGTTTTAGAGTGGATTTTTTTTTAACCTTCCCATCTAACTTCTTTTTTTTTTTTTTTTTTTTTCACTATTCCTTCTTTTTAAAACAGATTTTTATGTTTTGATCATCAGAGTTTCAAAATCTGCAAAAAAAAAAAAGTTTTTATCTGAAAAAATTTTTTCTGTTATTTAAAAGAATGTATTTTTTAAATCAACAACTGATTAACATTAGAGTATTTACAGCACAGCAACAGTACTTTTTTTTTTCTAAATAGATGTACTTTTTTTTTTCTAAATAGATGTACTTTTTTTTTTCTAAATAGATGTACTTTTTTTTTTCTAAATAGATGTACTTTTTTTTTTCTAAATAGATGTACTTTTTTTTTTCTAAATAGATGTACTTTTTTTTTTCTAAATAGATGTACTTTTTTTTTTCTAAATAGATGTATTTTGTTTTCATTTGAAATGTCTAAATATATTTTGTTTACATTTGAAAGCATTTGTTGTTTCACTTTCTACAAATTTAAAATGCCGTAGTTTCATTTTCAATTAAAGAAAATGTATTGACAAATGCAAACAGTATATATTTATATTCTTCAAATGCAAATGAAATAATATGACAGAAAAAAAGTACTGCCAATGTATATCCCCTAACCTTAATCAAATTTTGATTTAAATTCTTTTTAAATTTACATTTGCACACACACACACACACACACATGCACTCACATATATATGTATATGTGTGACTTCAGTCTTCCTTTAAAACAATGTCTGGCCATGGGCAGTCATAGAAAATCTTTCTCAACGCATTTCAGTTAACTCATGCAAGCATGGGAAAGTGGACAGTAAAACAATGGTGATGATTTGTGTGTGTTTGTGTTTGAGTCCTTGATATCACTTTAAAATGCATCTGGTGGTGAGCCCAGGTTTGGAAGTTCCAGAATTTCAAGGAGCATGAAACCATCATCACTTAGCCACTGTTGTTCTCAGGTCTGTTTGATCCAGAGTAATAGACCTCTTAGTACCCCGGCTGTAGGTTAATTAGCTTATTAGATGTAGCAGACTCTACAAATGAGAGGGTCATGTAAGTGTAAAAGAAGAGATGATCCAGAGTGACAGGAGCAAAAAGGTGATGAGCAATGGAAGAGAACCTGGGGAATAGACAGCTTCATGACAATTGTTGGTAAGGAGGTTGAATAGTAGCATTGAGTGGCATGTTGAGAAAAGTGATAGGAGAGAGTAATACGTGAGAGAGTAAAGAATCGGTGAGAACACTAAAAAGAGATTTGATATGAATGTAATGGTCGAGAGAAACTCTGATGTAGACATCATGCATCCCAATCACTGTCACTGTCACCATAATTTTTGCCTATCGTTTCATTCTTACTGGAGTTGAATTCTTTTTGCTGCGTCTGACATGAATACAGAGAACTACACACACAATAATCATAACTACATGGTCTTGGGATCTCTGTCCATCTCACATATTCCGTCTCTCTTTTTATTTATTCACTTTCTTTCATGCTACCAAACATACCAGATAGATAGATAGGTAGGTAGGTAGGTAGGCAGGCAGGCAGGCTGGCTGGCTGGCTGGCTGGCTGGCTGACTGGTTGGCTGGCAGGTAGGCAGGCAGATGAGAGGTGGGGTGAGAGAATAGAAATACATTGATTTATTAATCCCATGTATAAAATCCAATGTTACTGCAGAACAGGCTATATTTAAGATAGCATGTTCATGCTAGTGTATGTTTATACACACACACACACACACACACACACACACACACACACACACAAATATATGTATATATAGAGAGACATATATAACCATGCATGCAAAGGTATACATACATATATGTGTGTATGTACATATATATATATATATCTATCTATATATATATATATATATATATATATATATATATATATATAGAGAGAGAGAGAGAGAGAGAGAGAGAGAGAGAGGGGGGGGGGTATACGTACAGATATACATACATGCATGTATATATAAATATATATATATATATATGCACACACACACACACACACAAACACAAACACCTTACAAATTTGTTTCTTCACAGCTGGCATAAATCAAAAGATATATCTATTTGCACGCCTACTCACAAGCATGTATACACATGTAAACAAGTGCCATTTGCCATTTGCCTCTGTTAATCTGTCCATAACCTCAATACATATTCACTTTTCTTTGAAGCTTTATGTTCAATGAATTTCTTTTTTTCTTATGGACGCTTTTATTTTTATTTTGCGTGGCTTCATATCTGCCTTTTATTTTTTTCTTAATTAATTGGTCTTTGCTAACATGTGTCACCACTAGTTTCCACATATTCTACTGATTGGCGTTGATTATACAGTACCCTTGTAGTTGATTATATCAACGGATTCTGCCTCTGTGCAGCCACTTGATCTGTTTGGGACAGAAACCAAATCATCCTCAGATCTCACTCCTGTCATCTGAAAGAAAGGTGTTTGAGATAATGTAGTCCTAGGTGCACTTTATATTGATATATAAATATACATACATACAATACATATATATATATATATATATATATATATATATATAGAGAGAGAGAGAGAGAGAGAGAGAGAGAGAGAGAGAGACAGACAGACAGACAGACAGAGAGGAGGAGGGAGAGAAAGACAGAGAGGGGGAGGGAGAGAGAGAAACAGACAGACAGGAGAAGGGACAGACAGACAGACAGAGAGTCAACAGATGGGATCGAGAGATGCTCAATATAGAAAACATTTTGTAGCACTCAAATCATTTGAATTTACACTCTGATATCTTTACCAAGGACTAAGTTTCGCACGGTAAGGAGCGGCTATAAGAGGAATCTAGGTGAGCAGGTGTAGAAATAAGGATGCAAATAAATGAATAAAACTGCTTGGGCTAGATATATAAAATGTACATACATATATACACGTTAATAGAGAGAAAACAAAGACTGAAAATTTGGAGATGGTGAACATTCATCTATAAATAATTAGATATTTATATATTGCCAGTGCAGATTTACACTGAATACAAAGACACAAAAAATTAAGGGGAGAAGGTATGTATGTGTGTGTGTGTGTGTGTGTGTGTGTGTGTGTGTGTGTGTGTGTATATATATATATATATATATATATATATATAAGTCTGTCATATATAGTCTGTTAAAGTCTATCATACTGGCCATGATGAAATACCACAAGGTATAGAAAATACGTATTCGCCTTTATATATTTAATCCTTTATATTGAACACTCAATATTTCATCTATTCAATAAGACATATTCCATATATTCAATAAGACATTCAATACTTTATTTCATTGTACCATCCATTTTTATTTTATATTATATATTGTATATTATATTATATATTGTATATTCCATATTCTATATCCCACATTGGTTTTGCAGGAATATAAATAAAACATAAAAAACAAACAGTGTTGGAACTCTTTTAAACAAAATAATATATTCCTCTATACACAATCATACAAAACCCCTTTTTTTGTATTTATTTTTACTCGCATATATATATATATATATATATATATATATATATATATATATATATAAAAGCACCCACTACACTCTCTGAGTGGTTGGCGTTAGGAAGGGCATCCAGCTGTAGAAACTCTGCCAAATCAGATTGGAGCCTGGTGTTGCCATCCGGTTTCACCAGTCCTCAGTCAAATCGTCCAACCCATGCTAGCATGGAAAGCGGACGTTAAACGATGATGATGATATATATTTACACATATATCATTCAGGAGGCTACTGTAAGGCTTTACAAGGTTTATGAGTCACAGAGGATAGAGTGAAGAAGATATCTTCAGGCTAGAGAACTGGCTTCAGTGCTTGCAACAAAATAAACTGCAGAGCAATGGCACCCAAGGACCCAGGACCAGGTGCTGGTGTTGAACCACATAGCAAATTCAATTTTCTCCCCAAGTAGGCTATGAGGAGATTTGATTACATAACTCAAACAAATCCCACAAAGCATCTAATCCAATGTTATTACAGTTCCACTGATCTGCTGCTCTAGACTGGCACTTTTTTATTGACCCTGAAAGGATGAAAAACAAAGTTGTCTTTGGCAGGATTTGAACTCAGAATGCAGAGATTTGGAACAGATATAGTAACACATTCTATCCAATGCTCTAATGACTCTGCCAATACATCATCTATATGAATGTGTGTGTGTGTGTGTGTGCATGTGTGTAAAAATAATGATAAATATGCATAGTTAATTAAATATTCACAAAGAATTAAATTATTGATTAAATAATTGAAAATAACTGAATAAGAGACAGGATGGACACAGCTGGAGTGTCTTTTGTCTGCTTGATCAAAACTGACATGGGATTATGCAACTATAGCTTCATGCCCAATATCATTGTCAGCATCAATTCTACAACTTTTACCTACAACATCAACAACAACAATAACAACAGACCACACCCTATCATCTTAAAATAGAAACAAATCCTTGAACAATGCAGTTGTAGATATACAGAAGATGGAATGGTCATGACTGAAATGCTGCTGATATTAAGGTCTGTTCAGTCAGTGAACTTGGGGCTAACAACAGCAAAAACAAAACCAACCTATTTGTAATTAGTAAAGTAGGTGTTACTCTGATGAATGTAAATATGTAAATAGTCGATAAGTTATCATTATTTAATTATACTTGAGGTGGCTGTGTGGTAAGAAGCTTACTTCCCAACCGCCTGGTTCCGAGTTCAGTCCCATTGCATGGCACCTTAGGAAACTGTCTTCTACTATAGCCTTGGGCCAACCAAAGCCTTGTGAGTGGATTTGGTAGACAGAAACTGAAAGAAGCCCGTCATATAGATATATGTATGTATTTATGTATATGTGTGTTTGTGTTTGTCCTTCCACCATCGCTTGACAACTGATGCTGGTGTGTTTACGTCCCTGTAACTTAGTGGTTCGGCAAAAGAGACCGATAAAATAAGTTATAGTCTTACAAAAAATAAATCCTGGGGTCAATTTGTTCAACAAAAACCATTGAGGTAGTGCTCCAGCATGATCACAGTCAAATGACTGAAATATGTAAAAGAATAAGAAAATAAAAAAAATCTAAATGACTAATTCTGGCCAAGAAAAGTAGGAGAAATAACCCCAGTGTTTTATTAAAGTTAACTGAAATTAGAATGCAGTACTGAGTTAGTTTGATCTTTAACAATACAATGATAATTCTGGACATGTTTCAGCCTTATTATATTTCATCAAAGAACCAATTCAACCAGATTTTTAGAATGACCAGAGAGGATATATATGATTAGTGAATGAACATTGAGTGTGGTGTGACAGCTTAAAAGAAATAGAGAAGAGTCGTATACTCAAGTATATATACGTGAAAAGTAAATAGTAAATGGGTGCTAAGAGTAAAAATGTAGTCCAGCATTTTAACATTCCTGGTAACTCTTTTGAGGACCTATCAGTGTGTGGTGTTTTCTAAAACTCTAGCTTAAAAGAAACCAACAAACATGAAAAACAACCCATCTTCAGCTTGGGTTGATGTCCTCTCTCTCTCTCTGTCTCTGTCTCTCTCTCTCTCTCTCTCTCTCTCTCTCTCTCTCTCTCAACATGTGCTTTCAATACCTTATCATTTCCCCTCTGCTTTTGCTCCACCTCTCTCTCTTACTTTTCTCCTTCACTCTCTCTCTCTCTCTCTCTCTCTCTCTCTCTTTCTCTCTACCCCCCCCCCACAGTGTCAATAATCTCCACTCCATTGTTGTTAATTGTCTATTAGCATACACTCCCACACACTCACTCTCAAACACACATGCCATACATATATGTATACTCATACTCTGCCAACCTTTTGCACTTAATCTTTCACTAATTAACATTTAACATTTGAATTTATGTTGTTTAATTAGCACCAAAGATGTTCAAGTAATTTGAAAACTATAATAAGCAAGTTCTTCTTTCAGGTGTCAAAATTACCTCTTATCTCTATTGATGTGTGTGTGTGTGTTGTTGTTGTTCATTTGCTCATTCATTTGACACCTGTTTTTCCATTGTAGCTGGGTTAATGGGGAGTTATTTCTAGCAAGATTTTAAGGCCACATCCTCTTACTATTGCCAACCCTTACTTGTGTTGCAAGTATGAGATATTATTATTATTATTATTATTATTATTATTATTATTATT
The DNA here is from genome assembly GCF_046866305.1 of Octopus bimaculoides. Taxonomy (NCBI): domain Eukaryota; kingdom Metazoa; phylum Mollusca; class Cephalopoda; order Octopoda; family Octopodidae; genus Octopus; species Octopus bimaculoides. Next base: position 3,016,258 of record NC_142932.1, on the reverse strand, counting down.
ATTATTATTATTATTATTATTATTTCAGAGTTTGTGAGAATCATTAAGCAACTGATTCTTTTGACAATAATAAATAACAACATTACCATTATTTTTGCCCAAGTAATAATAAGTAAGGAGTATTCATACACATCTGCACACACATACACACACACACACACACACACACACACAGTAAGCTTCTTGGTGCAGTTTCCATCTACAAAATTCATTCATGAGGAATTGGTCAATGCAAGGTGCCATGCAGTGGGACTGAACCTGAAACCATGTGGTTGCAAAGCTAAGATTTTGAACATACAGTTACGCTTGTGTGTATGTGTGTGTGTGTGTGTGTAGATGGATAGATAGATAGATAGATAGATAGGCAGGCAGGCAGAAAGATAGATAGACAGAATGAGTTTATAGGGATAAACTACCCAGTGCTCTTAGGTATAATCCAGGTACTGGCTAAGCACATCAAGTAGTAGGAAGCACCACTTCGGGTGAGAAATCCCACTGTAATTCTTCTGATGAGTAAATCCAAATACATTTCACTGGATTATAAATATTTGTGGGGTGTAAATCCAAAACATTTAAAAAAGAATATGGAGACTGGTACATCTTTGAATTTTTCTTTTAATTTTAACAGTTAATTCATCATCATCATCATCATTGTTTAACGTCCACTTTCCATGCTGGCATGGGTTGGATGGGTTGACTGAGGACTGGAAAGCCAGGAGGCTGCATCAGGCTCCAATCTGATCTGGCAAGGTTTCTGCAGTTGGATGCTCTTCCTATCACCAACCACTCCATGAGTGTAGTGGGTACTTTTTACATACCACAGGCACGGGAGCCAGTCAGCATAATTAGTTCAAATGACCTACACATGTTTCTGCTGCATAGACTACATGCATTTGCATATGCAACTCACAATATTCTGTTATGTACTTTCATTTAGGATCTTTCCACAAATGTGGTCCAAAGTGAACTGAATTTATTTATGCATGGTTAACTTATTTATTTATTTTACTATGGTCTTAGATGCAAAATGGAAGTGATGGGGAGATGTTGAAACCTGAAATCGTTATAAAATTTACTTAACATATGACCTCATGTTAACCTTAGTTCCAGGATGAAACTGAGAGTTCTATACATGTGCTGAAGCTAGTGTTGTGTGTTCTTAACTCTATCCTTAAAAGAACTTAAATGGTGCTAAATGATGTCCTTAAGTGACAAGGGGAACTTGCTCAAGGTAGTGTTGTGCACCTTAATTCTTTCCTTAAACAAATCATTTAAGGATAGATTTAAGATGCACAACACTAGCTTCAGTAAGTTTGTCTGGTCACATAAGAATAAAAACGCTAGCTTTAGTATAGAATGGAAAAAAATTAGCACTGCTGTACCTTATATAGCTGGAGGTAAAAGGTGTCACTTGTGCATAGAGGAAATTTACCAGATTTTTACATCAAAATACCAATTGCTTAACAGTAGACTGGAACAGGTCTTGGGATGTTCACTCCTGCATGGGAAAACATTTAAATATTTCCATGCAGGTGTTGGATAGGATAATATCCACTACACAAAGAGGAGGTACCTGAATTTAAGGGGTAAATGTCAAGACAATATCTGGTTTAACTTTCAACTGGTTATCAATATAATCACCAGCTTAAAATGTTTTCTTTATAAATCATAGCAACACATATAGGACACAGTAACTTCCATATAATCTAATACCCACTTAACAAGTGCACCTTTCATATGGATATCTTCAGTATATATGACAGAATTTCTTCAATTGATTTAATTAAATTTAATTCATTTTTATTCAATCTCTTTTAATGCATAGATGAAGTTATATTTGAACACTAAGATATCCTTTGACCTAATTTACTCAATTTCATCTTAGAACTAAAGTTAACATGAGGTCAAGTACAAAGTAAACTTTATAACCCTATCAAGTTTCAATATCTCCCCTTCACTTCCATTTTGTATCTAAGATCATTGTAAAATAAAGAAATAAGCTAGCCATGCATGAATAAACTCAGTTCACTTTGGACCACGCTGGTGGAAAGACCCTGAATGAAGGTACATAACAGAATGCAAATGCATATTGTCTATGTAGCAGAAACACGTCAGTCATTTTAATTAATTATATTGTATAATTAACTGTTAAAATTTTTTAAAAATTCAAACATGTATCAGTCTCCATATTCTTTGTGTTTGTTGTGTGTGTGTTATTTCTTTACTGCCCACAAGGGGGCTACACACAGAGGGGACAAACGGATTAAGTCGATAATACCGACACCAGTGCGTAACTGGTACTTATTTAATCGACCCCGAAAGGATGAAAGGCAAAGTCGACCTCGGCGGAATTTGAACTCAGAACGTAATGGCAGACGAAATACCGCTAAGCATTTCGCCCGGCGTGCTAACGTTTCTGCCAGCTCGCTGCCTTTGTGTGTGTGTGTGTGTGTGTGTGTGTGTGTGCATGTGTGTTTGTTGTGTGTGTGTGTGTGTGTGTGTGTGCAGACATAGCTATAGGTGCAGGTATGAGTATGTCTAAGGAATTTGCTTTCAAGCCACTTGGTTTCAGGTTCAGTCCTAGGAGTGAATGTGTGGAGTAGGGGATGTCTAATAATGCAGAGCAGCAGAATAGAAATGATGATACAGGAAACATGGCAGCAAAAGAGTGATGACATTCTGGTGGATAGGGTGCTGGAGTAAGTGGGGAAGAGAGGCAAGTGGTGTTTGAAGAAGGTGAGACATGTGGGGACAGAGGAGGGGGTGATAATTTGATGGCACAGTAGAAGTGAGTGAGTGGGTGGGGTGAGTGATCAATCAATGGATGATCAGTTTTAGTGAATGACAATGGATAAGTGATGTGGTTCCTGATAGTACGTGAAGTGGTGTCAAGGAAAAAATACAGTTGGGGAGGTGATAGGTGGTGGGTGTCTTGAGGAGGAAGGAAATTGGGCTATTGTAACTCAATTTCATTGACATGGGCATGTCTCCTCAAGAACCACATATTGCCAAACATCTAAGTTCTTTGTCACCTTCTCCATGAGGCTTAAGGAAGAAATTTTAGTCAAATAAATCAACTCCAGTACTTTTTTTTAAGCCTGGTACTTATTCTATCAATATTTTTTGCCAAACAGCTAAGTTACAGGAACGTAAACATACCAACACCAATTGTCAAGAAGTGGTGGAGGACAAACACACACACATACACACACACACACACACACACACACATACGAGTCTTTGTCTCTCTCTGTCATTCACTCACAATATTCTAAAGAAACATGTCTGGCCATGGAAAAATATTACCTTGATTGGAAACAGTTAAGGGTTGATGACAGGAAAGGCATTTGGCTGACCTGACCCCTATAAGTATTGTGAAGTAGACATTAAAACGACAACGACGATGATAACGATATATACCAACAAGGGAGTATTTATGAAATTTCTCTGCCTATTAGACAAGCTCCTTCAAATCACACCTTATTGTGTTAAACATTTTAGGATACATTAAATATTATGCTCCTACAATATAATATATACTCCTCACTACACGTACACATACAGACACACTCCTCACGCACACAGGGTATCGCCTAAGCTGAATGAAGTGCAATGTTATTCTATGGGAATAACATTTATTTGTTCATATTAGTTTTCATTAATCTAATTTTTTTTCAATCCACCTTTAATAAATTCTATTCAGTTCCATCTACCAAAAATTGCATTTTTTTGAATGTCTGATATTAGGTAGAATTGCTCAAAGCTTCAGGTATTTTTAGGCAGATGACCCGCACTTTTCATTGACGCCGACATTCATTTACAATCTTTCAATTGTCTTCAGTAAGGATAGCTACAGTTACTTCCCTTGTTTTTACTTCAACTATGAGATTCAATTTTTTATTCTATTAATATTATTGTTGACAATACATTCATTTTATGTTTTCTTTTTCTTTAATTTATATATATATTTCATGTGGAATATTAAATTTATGCATCACTGACACTTACAACCTTCTAGTTT